>NW_024342469.1:6979754-7063630 GCF_902729225.1 Pteropus medius | reverse complement strand
CCCCCCCCCGCCCCCGCCCAGACCTCTTGTGGTGGCAGCCGCAGGAGGAGCCCAAGTCTGAGCTCGTCACAGGTTCCAGCTGCACTTGACCCCTTCTCTGGAACTGGATTCTAGAGTAGTCTCAGTTTTCTTCCTCCATTCTACTCTCCAACCTGATGGAGAGGCTTCGTGATAAGGCAGGAAACGGTGAACTTCACAGTCCTCCTCACCCGTGTGTTCGCTGCTTGTATGACTGTCCCCAGACGAAGGCAAGCGTTCCTCTCTGGTGGGGACACTGGACGGAAAGGCCCTAGCGGAGGGCCTGGCCACCACTGGTGCTGGGTCGACAGCCATGGTCATTGGGATCGTCTCCTGTAAAAGGGCTGGGGGCGTTAGCCTTAGTGGTTCAAGCTGGGGGAACCAGACTGGGGTGGGGTTTTTCTCTTCTTCTTTCTCAAAGGTTTTTTTTTGAAACAAGACCGTGTTACTACCGTGACCTTGTCTGAACTCCCGCTGGGATCTTCTGATTAATGGATATAGGTGGAGAGTGAAATAAAATTGAAAACTAAACATGAGCCTCGACAAAGAAGTTTGGCTTTTCACATTTGAGACCAACGAGTGGAGACAGGAGGAGGCCCTGGGTCCGACCTGTTCCCCTACTTGGGAGTGTGGCCTTGGGCAGTCGCTTGGCTTCTCGGAGACTTAGTTCCTCATGTGTGAGGTGGGGTACTCATCTAAGTCCCCTGGATGCGTAATAATAGCAAATTTAAAGGTTTCCCTCCAAACCTTGCTGGGGGGTCAAATGACATAATGTTGGAGAAAACACTTTCTAAACTGAAAAATAGTATATAACTTCTAGCCTTTGGGGATCTTTTACCATTTAAAAAAACATGCATGAAGTATCCTTTCAATGGAATGTTATTCAGCCTTAAAAAGAAGGAAAGTCTGACATATGTTGTACACGGATGAGCCTTGAAGACATTCTGCTTAATGAAATAAGCCAGTCACAAAAAGACGAATACTGTCAGATTCTGTGAGGTGCCAAGAACCGTCAGGCGCTTAGAGACAGGAAGTAGGATGGTGGTCGCCAGCAGCTGGGGGACCAGCATGGGGAGTTAGTGTTTAATGGGCATGGAATTTCACTGGGAAGATGGGAAAGTTCTGGAGAAGGATGGTGGTGATGGTTACGCAACCAGGTGAACATGCTTAATGCCACTGAACTGCACCCTTAAAGATGGCTAAAACGGTAAATTTTATGTTAGGTATATTTTACCATGATTAAAAAAAAAAAGTGTGACAGCTACTTGGGGAATGGAAAATGGGGATAGAAGCACACACTTCTATCACAGAAAAAAGAGCAAAGGTGGGGTGGGGTGGCAGGTGTGTGTGTGTTTCCTTTATATAGATGACAAGTAAACTAAAGGGAAATGAGAGAATCTTTAACAGGAAGGTTGCCAGTCCACGAGGCTGTGGTTTTTATAGCTTCTAGGTCAGTGTCCTTCACATCGGAGAAAAGCTGATATTGCTTGTAACATTTTTAAAGGTCAAAACCAAGCAGAATGTCAGCCCACTGCCTAAATGCATGATAATAGCAAATTTAAAAATTAATTACAGGGTCTCTCCTGCTGACACCAGGTGCCAGCTCACTCAGCTCAGAGCCGACGGGGCCACTCAGAGGTGCCACTGCTCTCAGAAAGCCTTTCACTGTCTGCCTCTGTCCTCAGAACCGGTGCGGCTCTGCTTCGTTCCATTGTCCCCGGCCAGCAATACGTTTCGAAATGAAAAATGGTCTAATTGGACACAAAGGAGACACCTTCCGGATTCCGAGCCCAGACAGGAATAAAAGCTCTGCTTAGCAGAGTGATGAAGGGACAGCAATTCGGCGAGGGTGTCCGGGGAACCTGGGGTCGGGAGCTGCGGGGGCCCCTTTTCGGATCTGGCCTCGGTGAAGTAGGCGGGGTTCTGGGGAGCAGCGGTGACAGCCCCGCACTTTCCACGTGTCGTCTGACTTCGGCTCTCTCAGCCGCCCTGTCCTCATCTCTGCTCTCCAGATGAGCAGCGCGATACTTCCAGAGGCTGGAAGCGCTGGCCCAAGGTCATCGGCTGTGACAGGCAGCCCAGCTGGATTCAGTCCTTGCTCCTTGATGGTAGGGAGTGGAGATCCGGGATCCATTCCCAGCTTCCGTGCAGGAGGCCTTAGGTCAGCGTGTGTCTTCATTTGCTCATTTTAAAAATGGGGTAGTTTCCCTATTGGTCAGTCTGGCTGGGTCCGCTGCGGTGACATTAGCGTGTATGGACCAACACATACTCGTGCTCCGTGTCTCTGGCCCGCCAGCTGGGTGCTCTGCTACCTTGGGACCCAGGCCATTCTATGGCAGGGAACATTGACTGATGTATGGTCTTCAGCCACAATTTAAGTGACATGGCCACACCTCATCTCCAGGGAGTGGGGAGTGCAGTTTGGCCTTGTGCCAGGAGGAGGGACCCAGCCGGAATCGGACCCCACGGTATTTTTTCTGCATTTTTTTCTGCATGCTTTGCTAGGTAGTTGTGAGGATGGAACTTGTAGAGGCTTGTAGAGGACACACTTTGTGAATCATCAAGTCCTCACACACGTAAATTATACACGTGAAATACGAATGTAAATTACGAATGTAAACTACCAACGTGTTATTGCTTTTGTAATTACTGACATTAATAATCTTCCTTGTCTCTCACACCATCCAAGAATCAGCCGTGACTGTCAACCCAAAGTCGCGGGAAGCGTCCTCTTCCCATGAGGACGGAAGATGCTGAGCAGGTCCCGGCCCCCTGAGCATGCTCACTGTGTTTAGCTTCTGGTCTACAGACTGTCATTAGATTTTTTTTTTTCCTTCCTCTCCTGAATTTTCTATCATTATCCAATCCCAAAAGCCACAGAAGCATCAGAATTTTAATAGATTTGGGCCCCAGAGCCTGATAGCAAAACATCATGACGTACAGCTACAGATGGAAAATGCGACTTGAACGCCGTGGCTTTTAAACCATTCCATGGGGCCCCGGGGCCCTGCAGGGGTGATGCAGAAGCTTCTAGGAAAGCATTCGGGGGTGGGCTGCCCATCTAATCGACTGTTTTGCTGGCCTTGGCCCTGTCCCAAAGTTCTGCCATAGGCTGGATACCAGGGCTTTAAAAAAAAACTAATCAAGAGAGATTTTGACAACCTCTAAAAGTTTCCAAATGCCCGTCCTTGAGGTTTGTGATTGTAATCACTTCTTCATTTTCTCCCTCAGCCCATTCCCCTTCCCTCCCAACCCTTTCTTTTTTCTTCTCCTTTCTGGCTGATGGTCTGTTCTCAGCTTTCTGCCTCCCCTACCCACCTCCTCCCCGCCATCACCCCACTCCCGCCCCATTACACACAAACATCACGCCACTTCCACACACACGCCCACACACACTCACACACACAGCCCCGGGTTCTTTCTCCTTGCTGTCTTCTCTGGTAAGAAGTGCAGCGTCATGTAGTGGTGAGAACTCCTTCGGCTTCAGGAGACCTGCACTCAGCTTTGGCTGGCTGTGCTCTCTCGGGCGAGTCCTTTACCTCTCTGAGCCTAAGTTTCTCAACACGGAGGGGAAAGGCAGCACCTAGCTTGCAGAGTGTGGTGTGTGACTGTGACTGGTCCACCTTTCTGTCCCCCTCTCCCTCTGCCACTGGCCGCCCTGGCCCAAGGCCCACATCGCCCTCCTCTGGACTTCCCTGCAGCTCCGAATGAGGGCCCTGGCTCGGCCGGGCACTGGGGGGGTCCCCCTGCCTGGGACTCAGCTCCTCAGCGTGCCAGGCGGTACCTTTGGGGTGGAGCCTGGAGGGTCGAGGCTCAGGGACAGGAGAAGCCCAGGAGCAGTACAGGTGTGAGAAAAGGACGGGACCCAAAAGTTAGCCGAGGACACAGCCGCGCTAGCTGTATGGGATGTTAGGGTGACCGTGGGAACCCCTTCTATTCTTTTTGGGCGTCTGCGTTGGGCATCTGGCCTGAAGCTCCATTCAGAGCCTGGGCCACGTGGGCGCATGACTCACACCATTACCTCCCATGGTGCTTAGTCTGCTGGGGGCAGCTCCGTCCCAGGCGTGGCTTCACCCATGGGCCCCGCATGTGCCGGGCACCCAGGAAGCCCTCGCTCTCTCCCGAGCCGTCTGCCTGATTCTCGGTTCCTTTTACGGGTGGCACACAGCTCCGTGTGGCCTTCGCTGGGGAGTGTACCAGGCTCACCTTCACCCCAGGGACTCTGGCTGTCTTCAGCCTCCCGCTCCAGGGCCTGCCTGCCCAGCCATGCCCTGACCCCTCCCGGCCTCTGTGGATCCGGAAATCTGGATTCGGCACCTGGGTCGTCCTGGCAGCCTCTTCAGGGGGCCGGGGCCCTGCCTCTCCCTCATCCCCCCAGCCTGCTGCCAGTAACCTCCTCACCTCAGTACGGCCTCCAGGCCTCTGGCGGCAGAGTCCAGGCCCCAACCCCACCCCTCCAGTGAGACCCACGGGGCCCTGGCCCTACTCCACCCAAACGTCTCACCTTCTCAGCTCATCCTTTTGCTGTCTCCAGACGTCTGATGCTAAAGTCACCCCTGGCTAAGGAGACACCCTGGGACCAGGTCAGCTGACTGTCCTCACCAGCCTGACTCCTGGGGCACAGTCCCTTTTAAAGGGGTGCCTGAGCAGACCGATTTCTTCCTGGGTGGGTGCTAGTTCCTCCAGTTTGTCTTGGGAGGACCCAGTGGGTGCCTCTCCATGGTCCCTTTGACCCAGAGGTGTCTGCCCGCTTTCCGTCCCCAGAATGATTCACCTCAGTTCTCCACGTCCCACGGCCAGCCCGGCCCGAGGAATCGTGGGAATTTCAGTGCTGGGCTGTCATCATCCATCACTCACCCTGAGGCCTCATTTTACGGCTGGGGAACTGAGCCCAAGCTCACACAGCTCAGTAGCCAGCCAGGAAAAGAATCTGGTCTTCTGATTCCCAGCCAAGGACGCAGGCCTCCTCTGGCACTGTCCTTGTACAAGGGGCTCAAAGAATGGACTTGCCCACGGTGGTGGCTCCCCTCCCAGAATCCCCTCGGTGAGGCCTCACAAGGAGACTGACGTCTTAGCTGGCAGTAGGCCGGCCCAGCCCAGGTGTCCTCCACACTGGCGCCCAGTGCTGTGTCTTCACAGGAGCCAGGTGCCTTCAGACCTCCCAGATCTTTTAACACTAGGATCTCGTGGCTCACAGAAAGAAAGATGCTCGCACCACGAGAGGCACCGGCGCGCTGGGGAAACCACGGAGTCCGGGCTCCTATGTCAGTCAGCTCATTCCGAGGAACGGAGTCACTGTGTTACTTAAATATTCTCTCCCTCGCGTCTGCGAGCGGGTCAAGTTGACGTATGCAAGTGGAGTGAGATGTGCATGCTATGTGAGATCCAGGGGCCCAAAGTAAAAGTCACCCTGAAACCCAGGCCAAGGTCGGTGGCAGCCACGGTTTGGAGGCAGAGCTGACAGCAATAAGTATACGATGGATAGGATTAGTTTTACCTGTCCCGCACTGTGGTTTGGGGAGAGCTTGTTTATAAGAATGAAGTGCATCTCGAGGTCATCGGGAAGCAGCCCCTGTGAAATATAAAATAAAATCAGCTGTAATTTCGGAAATTACGTCATGGAGTGATGCTGCATTGAGAGAAGTTTCTAGGGGCCGATGAGGAATCAAGAAGGAGAATCGGAAAGAAAGAACGGGCAGAACTTCCATGGCCCCCTCCAGGGGACAGGAAGCTCTGTCTCCAGTGAGCTATTGTCCCGTCCTGATGGTTACTTTTCCTAGACTCCCGCTGTGCCCCCGGCACTGCGCTAGCTTCTGGCAACCCTGAGGGCAAGACACTAGACAAGGGCGGAGGCCCCGCCTCTACCCCGGCTTCCTTCCGTGTGGGGGGGCGCGCTGCACTCAGGGCGCCCTGGCCCGACTCACCGTCTTCCGGTTTAACAGTCACGCTCATTCCTGCCTCAGGGCCTTTGGACGTGCTGTCTTCTGTGCCCAGGATGCTGTTTCCTTGTATCTTCTCATGACTGGCTCCTTCTCATCGGATAGGTCTCAGCTCGAAGTTACCTCTTTGGAGGGGTCTTTCTTGCTTAGTCTCACTCACTCTCTCTCTCTCTCCTGTTTTTATTTATTCTGTTTAATTTTCTTCACAGCTCCCACCGCACTCTGGAATTCTTATATCGTTGTTGATTGCCCCACGAATTAGAAGGGAAGCTCCATGAGAACAGGAATCTCGTTTGTCTTGTTCTCCATCAGATCCTGAAGGCTATCCTAGCATCGCAGCTGGCACAGAGTAGGTGCTTGGTAAACATTCACCGATGAATAAAGTTCCACAAATGTCTCTTGAGCACGTACTCTGTGCTGGGGATTGTGCTAGGCACTGCGAAATTATAAGTAAATTGATGGTTTACTGTGCTGCCATACAGACCGGAATTTAATTAATCTTCATAAGTGCCTCGTTCAGAGGGAACTGCTATTATTTCCATTTATAAACTAGAAAACAGAGACCATGAACGTAACCCGCTACAGTTGATGACGTTATTGCTGCCAATTATCTGCCGCCTTGACTTGAAACAGCTCCCACCTGCCTGTTGCAGTAAAGCGGGCTTGACTAATGCGACTCTCAAGGGAAGTAACCCTTGCCAGAAGTTTTCGAAGTCATCTGTGGTTCCACCTTCGTTCTTTCCTCTCTGCCATGAGAGCATGCCCCACAGAGGGGCCGCCTCTCCAGCCTGGACCCCAGAAAGAAGACGAAGTAAATCAGAGACTTGGCTGACCAGCAGCTGGTGTTTAAGCTGAGTGAGGAGTAACCTGTGGTTGATGTGAGTCACTGAAAATCAGGGCTGTGACCACAGCTGACTGAGACGTTGGCTCTAAGGATTTGAGAAGGGGAAGCTTTCTCTATGGTTCGCTAGAGACACCCTAAAGGAGAGATGGGGAGGTGCCGGCCAACGGGGATTTACTCACGCGAGTGTTCTGGTCACACAGATTCCCCTTTCTGGGTGTATAGCCACCAAGATGCCCGCGTATTGTTGTCCCAAATGGACGCTCCTCAGGGGTGCGCTCAGGCCCCAGCCTGCCTCTCCAGCCTCATCTGCCCACTGCTTTTCTCTCTAATTTCCCGTGTTTTTTTCCGCCTCTGTCCTGTGCCCACCGCAAGAGCAGGCATCTGGGAAAATCACTTCATTTATCCAAACCTCAGTTTCCCCACCTGTAAGAGGGAGGATCATGAGACCACTCAGAATTACCGATTTAAGGATTAAATGAGTTAACATGGGAGAGCGCCTAGCCCTCCTAGATCTCTGTCGAATGAATAAACAAATAAATAAACACTTGACGTCTGATGCCAAAGAACCATCTGGCTTATCAAACAGTCCCTTTAGGTTTAGGTTATTACAAATCAATCTCCTCCGGCTTGAGCACGTTTGGAAAAGCTGATAAAGCTGGAGTTTCTGAACCTATAAAATCAAAGCAGCGGTGACCTCGGCAAGGGGCAGCCCTCTGACGAGTGTCATTTTGCAGCAAGTGTCAGCTGGAGCCCTGCACAGAGAGACACGTGCTCTGGTGAGGCTCTCTTCTGAATGCTGCTCCTTGGGATGCAGACTCCTAGGAACAAGGCAATTGATTTCTGCATGGCAGACATAAAGGCCCACGCAACGTGGGACCTGGAACGACATTGAGACAGTCAATTAATGCCAGGCACAGAATTTGACCTGTGTCTTTTTCAAAGAAGGCAGCCCACCAGTTGGCTCGGTGCCCCTTGCTGGATTCTGAAAACCCAGGTGCTGAAAAATGCTTCTCCTTGTCTACTAATCAAACCACAAACTCAGCTCGGGAAGCACATATTTATTGTAGAATTGCCCACATAACAATGTCAGGTCAACCGAAAATCCCAGAACTATGCGAGGCATGTGGGAAACATGGAGATGGGAGGAGGGAGCTCGTATTTATTGAGCATCTATTACGTATAAGGCATCGTGGAGACATGTTTTCATTGAATTCTCCCAATAATCAGGCAAGGTGGGTGCTGTTACCTTTTGACCCAGGTAAAGGCTTGGAGACTGAGGAAGGCTGAGCAGCAGACCTAGGGCTGCAGAGCCCAGAGGGCCAGAGCCTGGGCTCAAATCAGTCCTGTCTGATCCCCCAAATCGTGCATTTCCCACACCCTGCTTCCCACAACCCTGCAGAGCCTCCGGGTGGTTAAAAGGTGACATAAGGAGGGCTGGCCTTGGGTTACACTGTGTTCTTTTGGGACCAGGACTGGATTGAGCTGGGCGGGTGCCTGGGGGAAGGCTTGCTTTTATCAAAACGTTTGTTCGCAAGCGAGTACAGGGGAGGCTGAGTGGGGGAAAAGGGGACAGTTACGAGATGAACTGTGTCCCCCAAAATATATATGTTGACTTCTAACCCCCAGGACCTCATAATGTGACCTATTTGGAAACAGGGTCTTTACAGAGATGATCGAGGTCACGATAAGGTCATAGGGTGGGCTCTAATTCAATATGACACGTGCATGTCCTTATAAAAAGAGGACATTTGGACACAGAGACAGACATGCACAGAGGGGAGATATGTGAAGAGACATAGGGAGGTGGCCATGTGAAGGCAGAGGACTGGAGTGAGGTATCTGTAAGCCAAGGCACACCAAGGATTGCTGGAAACCACCAGAAGCTAGGAGAGAGGCCCGGCTGTAACGCATTGTCTCTCTCGGCCTCAGAAGGAACCAACCACCCCTGCCGACACCTTGAACCCAGACTCCTGGCTCCCAGAACTGTGAGACGATAAATTTCTGTTATTTTAAGCCACCAAGATCATGGCACTTTGTCCTGGCAGCTCTGGGACACTCTGGTGGTGGCCTCAGCTTCCCTTCTCTTGCTGGATCATTCAGCTCCGGCCCTAGCTCGGACAGGCCACTTCCTTAGCAAAACCAGCCTGACCTCCCTCCATTGGAGGGCTTTGGTGATTTCTCTGTTGTCACCGGTACTCCCATTGGAAGTCACCCCCACCCCTCACCCCGTCCCAAGGGAGCTATAGTGAAGACACTGTTCTCATCATATTTCCAGCACTGCCATGCTGTCTGAGGGGCAGACAGACCCTCCACACGGTCTAGAGAGTGGGGCCGTTCAGCCAGCAGACTCCGCACGGGCCAGCTGCAGGACAGAAGAGAGAAATCACAGAATGGCACATCTCACTCCTAACCCTGTCCCACCCCCAGGATTATTTTAAAATTCTTTAGGATTCGGAATTTTAATCGATTAATTCATTGCTTAATAGTCAAGCCTGTCTATTTTCTCACGCCGTAACAGGGATGGGCTAAGGGCCTGGCAAATGCTGCTTATGTTCCAATGTCGAATGGCAGAGAAGAGTTGCTGCACACCTCAGCAGATTAGTCACAGAAATTCAGCCCGTTCACGATCGTCATTTAGGCATCTAGATCAAATCAGAGTGAGATCCGCCCTCCCCCTTTCGGCTCATCTCAAGAATGTGAGGCGTCTGGTCTTTGTGTAACATTGCTTCCAATAACCTTGGCTTCTTAGGGGAAGAAGCAGAGATGAATGAGCCACAGGGAAACACTAATTTCCATATATTAGAGATGATGAAAAATGTTAATGGCTTAAACGAAGCTAATCTACAAGATTAAGAATATAACAGACAATTTTAAGGACAGAGACTCCGCATTGAGTTTCTGGCAGCTGATGAGAATCCCGACACTTCACGTTGCTGTGGGAGAGATGCTGGAGGCACGGAGCTAGCCGGAGATGATGCCTCCAGCATTGAGAACCTGGGGGAGGCGTCCCAGCCCTGCTGCTCAGAGCTGTGTGACCTTGAGCCAGTGACTCAGCCTCTCTAAGGCCCCAATCCCTCATCTGCCTATCTCTCTGAAGAGCCAAGAGACTAAATAGAGATGTGTTCAAGTGCTTTGCTAACTGTAAAATGCTCCACGAACGTTAGGAAGCACAAGGCCAAGGGGATTTGAACAATCCCGAGGGGATTGAACTGTGAGCAGTAGAAACCTTCCGAGATAAATAACCAGTAAACACAGCGAACGTGTTATGTTTCCCCCTGTAGCTTCCTAAAATACTTTAAAAGAGGAAATCTATGGGCCTCAGGATGAGGCTTGTCAGACAACCCCTGCCTACACGGCAGGTAAAAGAACCTTCGGACATTTTGTTCCCAAGTCGCAGGCCATTACTGTCCCTAATGGGGACTGCAGCTGGTTAAGGCGGTTAATGCAGCCCTTCTCTTCAATAGAGCAGTGACAATTTAGAGGCTGAGGCAGCAGGGCCATGCTCAGCAGTGGCTCTCGGCAAACAAGTGAATAAACTGGCATGGATCTGGCCAGCCATAGACCAAATGGCCTTGGACAGCTGTACTTAGCCAGAGAGCGGAGCTCACAGAAGGCCGACTCTGTTCTCTCTGCAGCTTTTGCAAAGACTGGGAAAGCCCATCCTCCCCACAGGGTCCCCAGGCTTCTGTTTATCTGGAGGGTACCCATGTGGATCTTGATGGATAGGCAGAAGGTACAGCTCGTGCACCTCCTGTGAGGGCCCCTTGCCTCATGAATGTAGGAAGTTTTGGCTTCATGTTTCCTGATAGTCCCAAAGGACTGTACCCTCTTTCATGGTCCCCATGAGGGGGAAGTGTGCCTGCTGGTACCTGCCTGCAGGTCCTGCTATGTTTCCACTGAGGTAGGTGGCCATGCTTCGCTGCCTCCCATCACAGACCAAACTCCCCTACTCCCATCTCTTTTTGTATCAAATCAGCTTCTCAGTTATGTCCCATCCTGTACCTTCTCCAAAGGCTTTCGAAGCGCCAGCTGCTGCTGCCTACAGCAGGTCTGTCATTGACTCGCCATCGCTTTCTGTATCTCTCGGCTCCGCCGGTCTGAGTTAGTTTTCCTCCCTTTTGCTCATTCTCTTTATCTTTGGAATTTGCGCTTTTCAAGCCATGTGTTTATTCTCACACTTGGCTTAATCTAGCATCACCGTTTCTAGTTCAGTCCTTTATTGTTTGTTTGTTTGTTTGTTTGGGGGTGCTGGGGGAAACACAGGTGGAACAGACAGGTTTAGGGTTAATAAAAGTCAGCTCCTCTGGGTCTGGTGGCCACTCTCTGAGACTCTTTTACAGAGGGGTGTGGAGGTGGAGCAAATATCCCTTCATAATGAAATTAACTACTAAGAGACACTACTAAGAGTTCCCCACCACTTTTTTAAAAAATGGAGTATAAACATGTTTGTCATATACAACAGAATTCAAAACTAATTTTTAAGATGGCAGAGTAGGTAAACTCTGTGCTCACCTCTTTCCAACCACATCAAAATTACAACTAAACTGCAGAACAGCCATTGTTGAGAACCTCCTGAAGTCTAGCTGAAGAAAACTAAGAATGTACAGAAGAAGCCACATGAGAATGGTAGGAGGGGTGGAGACACAGAACAGGTTGGTCCCACAACCATGAGTGATAGTTAAAAATTGGGAAGGATATCTCAGCCATGGAGATTGCCCCTGAGGAGCATGGGATCCCAGCCCTACACCAGGCTCCCCAGCCCAGGGTTTCAGTGGTAGAAAGAAAGTCCTCATAACTTCTAGTTGTGAAAACCAGTGGAGATTGTGGCCGAGTGAGATGAGGGCTGCTGGAGTCCCAGGCACTCTTCTTAAAGGGTCCACCCATGAACTTACCCACTGACAGACTCACTTGCTCTGAGCTCCAGTGCTGGAGCAGCAGCTTGAAGGGTGCCAGGGACATACAGGGAGGAACTGAATTGTCCAGCTTCAGAGTGAGGGCTAGAGAGGCAGCTTTCTCCCAGAAAAAGTTCTGGCAGAGCCATTATTCCTTTCTTAGGCCCTTCCCTTACCCAGTGTGCATGTGCAGGCGAGTGCCATATCTGAGGGTCTGTCAACCTTAATAACACCATTTGCCCTGCCCTGGTGATTTCCTGAGACCCTGCCCCACCCAACTTGTGGGCCTACTCAACCGGCTTCTACTGGCTTTTCCATATACATGGTCTGTCTTGGCTTATACAGGGGACTTTCCTAAAATCTCTCAAAAGTTCACAAACCCCAAACAAGCAGCATCTGGCCTCAGAGTGCCACATATCTCTTGCTAAGTAGCCCCAAGCCCAGCACTAGCAGCAGTCAGCCTCAGTTCACAGCTTAGCTTCTTCCAGGCACCTCCAAGCCCAGCACAAGTGGCAACCATCTGCAGATCACTTTGTAGCTCATATCAAGTGGCTGACCTTGGCCTGCACCAGAGACCCTCCCAAGAGGCCTCAGGACTAATGCACCAACACAGCCAGCTTCAGACCACACCAGACACCACCCAACCACCTCTACAAATGACACACCCAAAGGGCAGACTGGGCAGGCACCAGAGCCCTACTGAAGTGAACCCTACTCTATAGGTTCAGTGCCTGCACAACAGCTCTATCACTAGTCATGGCCAGTCAGCCCGAGGGTCAATCCCTCCCAGTGACACGCCAACAGCAATCAAGGCTCAACTATAATAGGAGGGCACACACAAAGGACATATCTGGAACTTCTGGCTCAGGTGACCAAGGAGACTGTATCTATTATACAAGACTGTACCACTGGACACCTAGGGCCCCATAGGACACCTATTATACAAGGCCACTCTACCAAGACTGGAAGACATAGCAGCTCTACCTAATACATAGAAACAAACACAAAGAAGCAGCCAAAATGAAGAGACAAAGAAACATGTCCCAAGTTAAAGAACAGAACAAAATGCAGAAAAATAACTAAACAAAATGGAGACAAGCAATCTACCAGATGGAGACAGAGTTCAAAACACTGCTTATAAGGATGCTCAACAATCTCAGTGAGAACTTTGACAAAGAGATAGGAAACATAAAAATGGAGACAGAAAATATAAAAAAGAATCTGTCAGAAATGAAGAACACAATAACCGAAATGAAGAATATATTAGAGGGAATTAACAGTAGATTAGATGAAGCAAAGGATCATATCAGTGATTTGGAAGACAAGGTAGCAGAAAACATCCTGTCTGAACAGCAAAAAGAAAAAAGAATCGCAAAAAATGAGTGTGATTTAAGGGGCCTCGAGGACGACATCAAGCATACCAACATTCACATCATAGGGGGACCAGAAGAAGAGAAAGAGTAAGGAATTGAAAACCTATTTGAAGAAATTATGACAGAAAACTTTCCTAACCTGGTAAAGGAAATGGACATAGAAGCCCAAGAAGCACAGAGAGTTCCAAACAAGACGAACCAAAATAGACCCACACCAAGACACATGATAACTAAAACGCCAAAGGTTAAAGACAAAGAGAGAATCTTAAAAGCAGCAAGAGAAAAGCGGTTAATTACTTACAAGGGAGCTTCCATAAGATGTCAGCTGATTTCTCAACAGAAACTTTGCAGGCCAGAAGGGACTGGCATGAAATAGTCAAAGTGATGAAAAGCAAGATTCCAACCAAGACTACTCCACCCAGCAAAGCCATCGTTTAGAATGACGGATAAAGAGCTTCCCAGACAAGACAAAGCTAAAGGAGTTCATCACCACGAACCAGTCTTATAAAAAATGTTAAAGGTAATTCTTTAAGAGGAAGAATAAGGAAAAAAAGATCAAAAATATGAATAAAATGGTAATAACTACATATCTATCAATAATTACTTTAAATGTAAATGGATTAAATTCTCCAATCAAAAAAAAAAAAATGGGTGGCTGAATGGATAAGAAAACAAGACCCTTCCATATACTGCCTGCAAAAGACTCACTGCAGATAGAAAGACACACACAGACTGAAAGTAAAGAGATGGATAAAGATATTTCATGAAAAGAGAAATGGAAAAAAAAAAAAGCTGGGGTAGCGACACTTACATCAGACAAAACAGACTTTAAAACAAAGGCTATTAACAAGAGACAAAGAAGGATCCAGCAATTCCACTTCTGGGTATTTATCCAAAGAAATCCAAAACACTAATTTGAAAAGACATATGCATCCCTATGTTCATTGCAGCATTATTTACAATGACCAAGATATGGAGGCAACCTGGGTGTCCATCAGTGGATAAATGAATAAAGAAGAGGTGATACATATGCACAATGGAATATTACTCAGCCACAAAAGAAGAATGAAATCTTGCCATCTGCAACAACGTGGATGGACCCAGAGGATGTTATGTTAAGTGAAATAAGTTAGACAGAGAAAGACAAATGCCATATGATTTCACTTATATTTGGAATCTAGGAAACGAAATAAATGAACAAACAAAACAGAATCAAACTCATAGATACGGGGAACATTTTGATGGTTGCTAGACGGGAGGGGATTTAGGGGGATGGGAAAAAAAAGAAACACCTTAATTTTTTTGTTTGTCACCTGCCTCTGGGTTCTGCGTGGTTTTCAAGTGTAGATTATGTACACCAGAGGCAGAGATGTAGCAAAGAAATGAAAATTCTCCACTGCTAGGGTGAACCAGAGAAAACAGTCCCCAATTTAAATCACATGCACGTGGCTACATGACATTTCTCAGGGTTAATTAGGTGGGGAAAAAGAAAAATCGAGGCAGCCTCTTCATCTGTGAGTCAGTTCTTAATATGTTCTAGCTCTGCCCCAGCCTCTGCTAATTTGGGTCAAGACATGAAAGAAGGCAAGGAGGCCTGGGGAGTGTGCGTGCACAGCTCTCCAGAAACAGGGCCAACAGTAGACGATCCGGAAGGTCTGGGGTGGCAGCTTCAGCTGAGCAGTCCCAAGAGTGGGGATGACCAGCTGGAGAGTGGGTGGTGGAGCTCCAGCTCTTCCCCAAGCAAGGTACAGACAGACTGGACCTGCCCATCTTCTCTACTTTCTGGACCCAGCCAATGGCACCACTGCTGACCCAGCTACCTTCAGCTGTTGTGAGGCCGTGTGCCCGAGTGATTACATGCACAAGCTTGACACCAAGATGGACCGGGGGTCAAGGTCTGGCTTTGACCCTTACTACTTCCAGTATGACCCTAGACAAGTTCCTTAGCTTTCCTTAGCCTCTGTTTTCTTGTGTGCAATATGACGATACTAGGACCTTCCTGGTACAGTGGTGGAGAGAATTAAAAAGTGATTAGAACATTGTTAGCATTCCATAAGTGTCAACCATTATTATTATTGTAATAGTAGTAGCAATAATAATAATAATAATAACAATAATAAACCAGATCATCCTTTACTCATTCCTATCTCTCACCACACATTTTTAATTAATCATCAAGTCCTAGAACTTCTAATTTTGCATCTTGCTGTGGGCGGTCTGCATTATGCGAACGATGCGGTATATACTATAGGAGACAAATTCTCAGCTGCGACACAACTGAACGCAGATCTTGCTACTTTATAATGGAATTTTACTGTTTGAAGAGCTGCGAATGCCTGAGGCCATAATTCTGCAATAATTACCATATCTTTGAGAACTTTCTGCACCATCAGTGAGAAAACAGAATTCAAAATTACCAAACAAAATTGTCTTGAAAACCTAGTTTCTTCTGAGCTAATTTACTCTTTTCTAAGCCTGCCTGCTGATAAAAGGTGGCACATATATTCTGCCATGACAATGATATGCTTGGCCTCCTCAAATTACTTGGTGTTCTTCAAGGAATAAAAATCTCTCAGTGCCACATCTCTAAAGTCTTTTCTCACATTTGAGAATCCACTCTATTAAAAATAAAGTGAAACCCAGCAAAACAGTCCCCACTATGCTGAATATGTAACTGAGTCACCGAGTTGTTCTAGGTACACACAAAAGTAGGGATCCTTGCACAGCCAGGAGTTAACCACTGTCAAAACAAACTCATTCAGTGGGGAGATAAGCCACCAAAGTCTCCAAATCCCGCTTTTAAAGTCTATCTTTATCAGTTTGTGAATGGATTTTGGAAACCCTTTAACCCCAAACGTCTATGACACTCTGTTTTCAATATGATCCATGTCCGTGTCATTCGATCTTTCTCTGTGATTCTGGCTAGAAACGCTACTCGGCCACCAGCTACCGTGTCACTGCAGCGAGAAACCAAAGTGCTGAGACTTCTGACGCGCAGGTTTTGAGCATCCTAGCCTCGAACTCTCTCGCTCCCAGCTTTTGTACACGCTGTTTGCTCCACCTAGAAAATTCTCCCTCAACCCTATAACACCCCTGCTTATCCTTCAGGATTCAGTTTGGACTCCATTTTCCCCAGGAAGCATCTCCTGACCCCCCAAATTGGAGCTGGTTGTCGCTCTTTACCAGGCCCTCCCAGGCCACCCTGTACTTCCAAAATTCATAGGATGTACACGTCACACTCCAATTACCCATTTATCTCTGTATCTCCACTAAACTGTCCTCTGAAATAGGACCGCATCCATCTTGTTCACCTTTGTGTCCCCAGTGTCTGGCAAATTGCCTGCTCATAACGGGTGCTTAACAAATATTTAAAGAATCAACACATGAGTAATTTGACAGTAAGTAAACTGTAAAATATTTTTATAACTGCCTTATAATAAGATCCTCAAGTTCCAAGTATAATACTTAGGAGAGTAACATCTAATGAGGTATTTTTAATCTGAGATAATTACAAAGTCAATCAGAATATACCCACTTTTAATTTAAGCCAAGTTTGTTCTATTCGATTAATGGAGTTGGCTAAATAGAAGCTCAAATAAGAGCTTGTTAATTATGCTAATTAACAAATGGCTGAATTAAAATATGTGAGCTATGTGAGACCTAGTTAAAATCTGACGTTACTACGTGGTAAGCACATATTAAGTAACGCAGTTTCTCAAAGGGATAGTTTTTGTTGCCTCACTTATTTGTGGGTAAATTTGAGTAAACAGCTTTGCATAAATTTCCAGATACCCGATGCAGCCCGTTTCGGTGATGGGGTCCGGGGAGGGAGGGATGCTTTATCTCTGGAGGTTTTTCTTCTCAACTCTTAGCAAGGTACAACTCAGAAAGGTTATAGCCAGTATAAAAAGGAAATATTGTATCCTCCTATCCCCTAAGAACCCATTGGGGGATCTCTCAGATGCATGAAGAAAGCCATCGGAAGATGTCTTAAGAATTTTTGTGCTCTAATTTATTCCACAAGGAAGTTTATTTGCCTGACATGTTATTAATGGCATTTATTTCAATAATCCTGGAATTCATGTTTCAGCCCCAAAGTTACTTCCATAAGAATTCCTTCACCAGGTCAAACCCTAAATATCCTTTCCCAGCACCACAAGCCTTTACATTTTTTAAAAAATATATATGATTAATCTATCAAATTTCTCTAGAACTCTAGAACTCAAGCTCTCTGAGGACAGGAACTATATCTGATTTCGCTCACCACTCTATCCCAAGCGCCTGGTACAGTCTTCTGAATAACTGGTACTGAAAAAGACAGATCTGATAGGTAAACAGAAGCCACTTTTCTCTAAGGGCATTTGTTGAGTTCAAGAAATTCCAGCTTTCGTTCTGATAACCTCGAAAGGTGATAGGAACGGAAATCAACTCATCCAAGGTGAGAGGTCTAACCAGAGATGCTCCTTACAACACAGTGGAGCCCAGGGACGACACGCTGAGAAAACTGGACATGAACCATCCCTTACGACGAAGTTAAGTCTGGGACTGACCTGGGTATTTCTAACAATGGTCTTCAATAACCTACTCCACCTGGCACCGCTCCTTGCTCTTTCCTCCGTGGCCTCCAGTCTCCTCCTCTTCTCCCCTTTCCTCACTTCGCACCGGCCACACTGGCCTCCTGGATACTCCTCAAACATCCGCAGATCCTCCCGCTTTGGAGTCAGTCTTTCCACTAACAGTCTCTAGCTCTTAACCCAGTTTGCATGATGAAAATCAGCAGTGGTTTGGGAGTGGCATCCAGGGGTTGGAATACTTTTTATATGGCCCATATTTCCTCGAAGTCATCTGAGATCGTTTTAGTAGATAATTGTTGAAACTGAGTGATGGGTCCATGCAGCCCCTTCCACTGTTCTCTCAAATAAAATGAAACCCAAGCTTCTCCAGTGATTGTAATATGCAGCAGGCTCGAGAAGCACCAGTCTATAACCCCCAAAGCAGATCATTCATTTTGCCCATAAACATACTAATTGAGACATTTCCATTTGAAAGGCTGTCTTAGTGAATTTAAAAGAGACGTATAAGATGAAAAATATCAAATTTATTCTCAAAAATACAAGAAAAAGAGTATACATTTGAATTCACTTTGCGATGTACATTAACAATGAGAACACCTGTTCCACGGTCCATTTGTCTCAGCTCAACTTCCGACCAACGTCGAGTCCACAGAAGGGAAAGATTCCTGGCCCTCAGTCTGTAGAACCTGGAACTTGGCAAGCGAACACGTGAAATTTGCACCCCAGACTCGATCCTCCTGACTCTAGGCAGAGGCTTGTTAACGAGGATGCTCCGAACATTTGAAAAAGAAAGGGCCTCTTACTGTCTGACGACTTATCCGAAAGCTCTAGAATACTCGTTTGCAGTTTGAGCTCTTATGACTTCCAGTAATGGGTAGCCTATTTTGAGGTAAAGTACAGAGCAGGAAAGAATGAAATTCTCTTCAGTTTCAAATGAACTACTATCTAAATGTGAAAATATTATCAAAGGTAATTACCTTTTCTGTTTGAAAAATAAACCACTCAAATGAATTTACTGGTTCGAAAGAGACTTGTTAATAAACCTGACAAGGAAAAACCAAACTGTCACCCTACTTTTGGCCATAGTAACGGGACTCTGTCAAAGGTTAGCTTCCTCATCTTTGGGAAGTGGGGCCACAGGAGCTCTATCAGAAATGGCTGCCGAGATGCTTAGATTCGATCTGAGCTCTCCTCGGAAGACTGGGGGAACGGCAAGGACATGCTTATTTGTAGACTGTTCCCACTCATGTTTACTAGACGGCTGTTGATGACACCAAGTTCTCGTATCACCATACTCAGGTCTTCGTGTAACTTGACGATCGCATTTTTTACTTCCCCTAGGAGAACTGGAATGGAGCTGTTTGCTTCAGTCTCCCTGGGCAGGCCTTCAGTTGTCTGAAAAGTAGAACAGGACATAGAGGTGAAGCGGTCTACGTTTTGGGTGGAAAACTCCACCCAGTTATGGCTGGAAATATGACCTATCTTTTTTGTAGCAGAATCAGAGTTAGCTGAAAGAAGTCTCGGTAGACTGAGGGTGTCATTTTCTTCTTCATCAGAAGATGCTGCACCCATAGGACCAAAGGGACAACCAGCACCGGCTGTCTTATCTTTATCCTTAAAGAAGACAGAAGACTGTTGATGGGACAAAGTCCAGAATGAAGGTCCGGCCAGCACTGGGGGTAAGACAGGAACAGACTTCTCTGGAGATGCTGAATCAGGAGATGACACGGATAAAGCAGAAAAGGAGGATGTTCCCTCAGAGGTGGTTGACACTAAAATGTATAAAGGAGAAAGATTATGCAAATACAAATGAGAGTAATAGCTAAAATAATTTTACACTGTAAAATCCTATCTGAAAGGTCTCCGCATAAATACACTGCTTGGATTTCACATGCTAAAAAATCATAATAGGCCTAGATAAACCCAAAGCAGGAAATAAAGAGAATCTAAAGATGTATTATATATCAACGATACCATGGAAATGAAACTAAAATAGAATTATCAATATTCATCTTGACTTTCAAACCCTGACTAATACATTTTTACACTTCACTTATCAGAGAGAGCAGAAAAGTAAAGTTTTATACCCTCTTCTACTGGTGGCATTTTAAGTTGACATTTAAAATAGAGTCTGAAAAAACTGCAACTTAGACTGCTTTTTTTTTTTTTCCTACAGAGAATAATACTATGGCAAAATGAACAACCAACTACAAGTACCCAAAAGTTGTGAAACTAATCTTTTCTCAATAGTCAAATATGGTCATGAACGAGGTCCGACCCATCCGTGACACACAACGCATAGGATTAATTTTTCACCAAGAAACTACGAGTAAAACAAAAAGCATTCTAAGCCTATTTTCCATAAAATTAAAGATTTGGTAACATTTTAACTTCCTTTCAGGCAAAGTCATATTAAATCTCTTCTTTCATACTTCATTTGAAATCGTGATTTTCCAAACTGTGTTCTGAGAAATACTCTGTTCTTTAAGAAATAAAAAGATGTTTTATGAAAACACGGCTTCAAAGTCAAATAAGACGAATAATTTCCCATTAGGAAATTAGCAATGTTCGTCAGCACATTTAAAGTTCTGAGAAATCTACACTAATTTACTCAATTTTTCTGAACTTTCTTGGACACAGAACTTTATCTTGTCTCCTTGGAATATCTACATACATTCATTTATGCATTAGGTGGTACAAATTGGCAAAGTCCAGTCCTAAAGTCTTTGAAACTAATTCTGGACTCGGAAATTAATGCTTACTACTTGGCACACAGGACTTATCTTTCTGTATTATTTTATTTCTTTTACATATCCATGTCCCTCTAAACTAAATTGGATCGCCTGAAAAATTATGGCCAGGGGAGGTGGCTACTATTTTCTGCTTCAAAGCTTTCCAGTTTTCTGGAAAAAAAATTCCAATCACAAAATTTTGGGGGGATGAAATGGGTATTCTTAGCTGATGCATCAGCAGGATATGAAAAAAAAGTAGGAACCTCAAGATATGATCAAGACAAGACAAGCACACTTAAGAATTGAGGCCAAGCTTATCCCAACAGTCTATCCTTGGGTTAAGAAGGGTACGATGATGATGGCGGGCTTGCTCGGGATGAAAGCCTCCACATATTTGGGTCCTGAGTCACACTGCTACACTCCCAACTGGGCATGCTCCGTCGGCATCACAGAGACCCATCAGCTGACGGGTCCCTTCGCCATCCTCCCGTGTGGGCTCTCCTGTTTTCCATATCCCATGTCCTCCTCTTTCTTGGTTTACTCTCATTTCAGAGTAGCACATTCTCCAGTAGTTCGCTGCAAAAGGATGCAGGAGAAGTAAAAGTTTTGAGAATATGCGTGTTTGAAAATGTCTGCGTCTTACTTTTAGGCTTACTGACAGTTTGGTTAGAAGCATTCGAGGTTGGCAGTCCTTTCAGAAATGTGAAGGCAAAACTCCCGTCTTCTTGATTTCAGTACTGCCGCCCAGGAGTCGTTGCCATCCTAATTGTCATTCATCGCATACAACGGGTTTCATCTCTGAAGCCGTGCAGAATGGCCTCTGCCTCCCCAGCTTTCCGAAGCTCCTCCCTGTGCCCCGCGGGGTGCTGTTTTCATTCACTCAGGTCCATCTGATGGTCAGCTGACCTAGTCAGGCAACTCATTTCCTCCAGCTTTAGAAAATTTTCTCGAATGCTTTAATCTCCCCCTCTGTGTTTTCTCTGTTCTGTCTTTCTGAATCTCCTCTCGTTCAGCCGTCAGATCTCCTGGACTCACGCTCTGATCTTCCTATTTTCTCTCATTTCCCTCTACTTTTGTCTTTGTGCTCTACTCCCTTAGAGATTTTTTCAATGTTAGCTTTCGATCCTACCACTGAGTTGTTAATTTCTGCTGTTATATTTTTAATTTCCAGGAGATTTTATTTTATTTATTTATTTATTTATTTATTTATTTATTTATCTATTTGGTTCTCAGAAATTCTTTCTGGAACTCTTATTTTATGGATGCAACATATCCTCTGACCGCTTGTCTCAATGTTCTACGTTAGAAGTTTTTTTCAGATGTCTGGTATCCCTTGCTGTCTGCTTATAGCTAAGAACGGAGGGTTACAAAGTTGCCTGGAAGCTCTGAGTGTGAGTGTGGGACTTGTCAACTTACAGCTTCGGCGTATAGTCATTTGGGTGGGTCATTTGTTGAGGGACCACTGCTGTCAGTATCTTCAGTTCTTCCCTCCGAGGGGTTAGGCTCTTGTGAGACTAGTTCTCCTACCTCCTGCCTAAGGGAGACCCGGCTCCCAGTGTGCCCACGTCTAGCAGGGAAAGGGAACTGGGTTCCCACCGGTCGGCATCTGTTTGCACATGCTCACCTAATCCTGTGGTGCTTGTTACCGTACCCATGCACTCAACCGTACCTAGTATTTCTCATTTCAGAGACCCTCCATCTGCCTTCCCCAGAAAATACATCTCCAGACTTCTGCGGAGGGTGTGGGACCAGGTAATGGATTCGGCAGTGGTTTGACTGTTTGGCAGGGAGGAGTCATCTAAGGATTTAACTGCATTTCAAATAGCTGTTTTCTAATTCTTTTTATTTAGCACCACCCTCCAAGAGTAACACGCGGAGTAGGTTTTAGAAATCCATTTTAAAACATGAGGCAAAGAAATCTCAGAGGCTAAAAGAGCTCCCCAAGATCACAAGGGTAAAGGGGGCAGAGATGAGATGCAAATCAAGTCTCTGATGTCAAAGCATATGATTTAAAACCGCTATGTTATATGTTCATGTCATTCCAGTATACCAGAGTTAATTTTACTCTATTATAGAATTATGTTAAATTCTGGTATAAAATTTAGAAGGCAGGCAACTAGGAGGGTGAGGAAACGACATTTTATCTATAAGAAATGGTTGACAGATATGCAAATCTTTACCCACAAAGGGGTAGTGGGAGAATGGGTGAGAGGCTATATTTAATTAATAGAAAATAGTCACAAAACCTTAGTAATACTTATCTTCCATTTCTCATATTGTATATGTGTTAGAACTGAGGTTAATAGGTGAAAGTTATAGAAAAAGAGGTTTTAGCCCAATTTAAAAAGGAAAATTTTCTAATAGTCATGGTTCTCCACACATGAAATAAGCTGCTTTGAGAAATGGCAATTTCCCTGATGCTCCTGGAGCTTGCGCACGTCCTGAATCACCATCTGGCAGGAATGTGACAGGCAGGATCCACGTATCAGGTGACAGAACCATATGGCCCTGATGAGATTCTAAAGTTCTAGGACCCAAAACGTATCTGTTAGAGTACTAAGAAACTATTCTAGAAACAATTCACTCTGGTAAGAAGGAATGATTTTAACAAAAAACATTTAAGTAGGCCCAGAGGAAAATAATATGAGAAAATAATATGAGTCAAAAATTAATATAGTGTTACCTTATGTATTTGAGGATGACACATACAGTTACGTTCATCACATACGTATATGATGTGATTAAAATACCTGGTATTTAACTTTATGCTAGTTAGTGGTTCTCCAGTTGTGCTCACTGCACCTGCAGCAACAGCATCACCTAGGAATTGGTTAGAAGGAAGTTCTCAGACCCCACCGCAGACCAACTGAATCGGAAACTGGGAGTTGGGCACAGAAAACCGAGTTTTAACGAGTCTTCAGGTGTGCTACAGTTTGAGGATGGATCCCTGCCTTCTACTGCATGTCCACCTTTCATTCGCTTTGTAGCTGCAACTGCTGGCTAAACAGCCTATCATCGTTTACAGTTTTGTGGCTTGAATTCGCAGGCTTCTCGATGCCTTGGCTCATAAAGGCCGCTTCATCTCCCAGCACTGCACACCCACTTACTCCGGTCTCGAATACCGCACAGCGGTACCAGACACTTCACGCTGCACCCCGGGTGCCTCCCCCCACCCGCCTGGTTACCCTTCTCTGGCCCCTTCTCTGGCTCACTACAGAAGTTATTTGGGCATCTTGTTCACATTCATCATCTTCACACAGTTTATCTACCAGAGCTGAAATGCTGTAATTATTGCAAACAACCTGCAGTAAATGGCGGGATTTAAAAATCTCATCACGTATGCATGCCAATTAACGCCGCATTTGCTTGAAGATAGCACCAATAAAACCATCCCAAATGCTGATGTGTTATCTCTAACCTTTTATACTTATGAGTAACAATGGACCAGCGAATTAATAATTACACCTTGAAATTTCAAAAGCATTTAGAACTACTGGGCTGCCAAAATAAAATCACAAATACATTTCCAGAAATATTTTAGAACTCTACTTAGTGTAAATGTAAATTCTTCTGTAAGCAGCAGGTCCTTGGTCAACTAAATACTTCAAACAGTTCCTTGTAAAACAAGGATTTTTTTCCCCCATTTTCCAATTCATGTCTTTCAGACTTCCTAGCTGATACATAATGGCTGTCAAGTTAGCTATACACGTAAATTAAAATATTCTGATTTTGTTCTGTGGTTTAAAAATCTAGTATTTTACACAAACGCTCATAGCAGAATTATTCATAATAGGTCAAAGTGGAAACAACTCAAGTGTCTATCAACTGATGAATGGATAAATAAAATGTGTTTATCTGCACAACGGAATATTATTCAGCCATAAAAAGGAACGAAGTACTGATACATGTATGAACCTTGAAAATATTATGCTAAGTGAAAGAAGGCCGACACAGAGGCCACATATTGTATGATTCCATCATATGAAATGTCCAGAATAGGCAAATCCATAGAGACAGGAAGTAGATTAGTGGCTGTAGGAGTTAGGGAGAGGGAGAAATGTGGAGTGACTGCTAATAGATACAGGACTTTTTGGGGTGCTGAAACGTTCTGGAATCAGTGGTGATGGTTGCATCACTGAATATACTAAAAGCCACTAAAGCATACACTTTAAAGGGATGCATTTTATGGTACGCGAATTAGATCTCAATTTTTAAAATGTAACATTTGAAATTTTATTTTTAATGTCATGTCTATAGCTAAGCTACAAATTTAAGAACAAGATAGGGTTAGAGAGAAATGCTAATAAGTCTGCCTCTAAATCACTTATGCTAAATTTTTATTGAGAAAATTGGATTATGGGATTAAAGATAAGAGTTCTCACTTACCTACTAAGTGTAAATTTGGTTCACTGAATTTTAAAAATCAGATCAGTCTGTCCTTTTGTCTCCGCAGAAGCAGGCGGGAGCTGCACAGTGGAGGAGTGTTTGGGGTTGTGTTGGGGGCAGCACACCTGCTGTCACTCCCCTGTGTAGCAAGGCTCCCTTCAACAGGTGCTTCTGAACCTGCGGGACCAGTAGCTCAGGGCTAGCTGAGATGGTGTGCAGAACTGTGTTCTATCATTTTCCCCATTTCTTTTAGGGAAATCGTTAATTGTTCTGGCTCTGAAGCCTTTTATAGTCAAAAAGGAAAGGGCATGGTGAATGAGTCGTGTGTGTGTGTGTGTGTGTGTGTGTGTGTGTGTGTATGAAATTCGGTTCCTTTTCTTACCAAAGATCAACTGAAAAATCCAGAACAACTGCCGCTGAAAACCAGAGTTTAAAAATGTAACCAATGAGACACAGAAACAAAGGATGAAGCCAGAGAGAATTCTCACCACTACCCCAATATAAGAAAGTATAGTGCAGTCTAACACTATAGACTTATGAGAACACAAAGAGTGGCCTGCCACCAGATCTGCCTTCTAAGCGTCTACGAGCTCTTTTTCCCTCTTCAGTGTGCATTATAAAATATCTAATGACCTAAAAGAATAGTTTGAAAAGTTTAAGCTACAGGTAAATAACATTTAAACGGGGGAGCAGAGGAATGGGCTGTTCTAAGAACAGTTATTTAGTCTCAAAAGATCAAAGGAAGTGGCTGCAGCAAATCGGTCCCTCTCATTCAATAAAAATATGAAGGTGTATTAGCTAGCGGCCTTAGCCTCCCTGATGTTTGAGATCTGCTAAAATATTAGTGTGCAAGTATTTTTTAATTTGCCCAGCTCATTATCTCCAAAGAGTTTATAACATCAGACCTGGACCCTTCATATAAATAAGTACTTCTTAAAATCAGAAGACAGATACAGCAGTCCCCCCTTTTCCACGGGGGGTATGTCCTAAGACCTATATATACGGTAGACCCTTGCACAACACAGGCTTGAACTGCGCAGGTCCACTTACATGCACATTTTTTTCAATAAATATGGTAAATGTATTTTCTCTTCTTTTTAATTTTGTTAATAACATTTTCTTTTCTCTAGCTTACTTCATTGCAAGAATACAACATTTGAAATTCGTTTTAATTGACTATTTCTGTTGTTGATAAGCCTTCATTAATAAAATTTTGGAGAAGTCAAAGTTATATGGGGATTTTGACTGCTTGGCGGGGGCTGGTGACTCTGACCTCCATGTTGATCAAGGGTCAGCTGTACTGTTTTTTCCCGTACATACGTCCCTATGGTAAAGTTTAATTTATAAATTAGGCACAGGAAGGGATTTACAATAATAACTGATAATAAAAGAAAATGATTATAATAAAATAACGAGCATGTGGTCGCTCGCTGCAGAGGGTCCCTTGCCGCGGCTCCACGGAGGCTCAATGCTTTCTGGTGCAATGCGCTGCCATCGGCTGGAACGTTTTCTGTTCATGTCTTCCACCCATGAATTTAGAGCCTTTTTCGTCTTAACTAAGTGGTCATCACGCACTGTGGCTGAAACTTTTGCAGTTTGAGGTGTGACGACGAGCACGAATTTGCTTTCCTCTCTTCACGATTTCACAGATGGAAGCTTCGTTCTCACCACAGACCTGAGCAACCTCGGCATATGATTTTTTTCTTTCCTTCTTAAGTCAAGAACTTTTACTTTTTTATCTAAAGGAAGCACTCTACAGCTTCTCTTTGGCATCGTCGAATTGCCAGCATCACCACTCTTGCACCTTGAGGCCATTATCAAAATAAGGGTGACCCGAACACAAGCACTGCGATACCACAACAGTCGAGCTGATCACTACGCAGTGACCGATGGGCAAGTAGCATGTACATCATGGACAAGCCGGAGAAAGGGCTGATTCAGGTCCTGGACAGGACAGAAGTAGATGGCGTGAGATTTCACCATGCTACTCAGACAAGCACGTAATTTAAACTTAAGAATTGTTTATTTCTGGAATTTTCCATTGAATATTTTCAGACCACAGTTGACCAGTGGTAAGTGAAACTTTGGAATGCAAAACCACGGAAAAGGGGAGACCACTGTACCACCTTCTCTATCCCCCATCACCCCCAACAATGCCAGCCAGCGTCCGTGGAGATCGGCTATCCATTCTTGCCTCGTTTCTGGAATTCCTCAACCACAATGACCTTCAGCCACTCCTCTGAGTGCGCCCTAGGACGTGTCATCACTCAGAACCGCCTCACTCTGAAATCTTGTTTTCTGAGATTACCTTCTTTCTGAATTACTTCCGGCCTCTGCATTCCTTTTGATGCATCTACACTGTGGTCTCACTGAGACAGCAGATCCCATGATCCTTTTCTCTTCTCTCACTCCATCAGTGCCCACCTGGCTCTGCCTCTTTTCTTGTCCAGTCCAGAATCCCACTATCCATCACTTTGACCACTTAATTGCTATCCCCTTGCTACCGTTTCTTCTGATTTATCTGCTGCTAATTCCTAATCCAGGAGTCAGCAAACCTCTCTGTAAAGGACCGGAATATAAATATTTAGGCTTTGTGGGACATACAGTCTCTGTTGCAACTATTTAGCTATGCTATGGTAGCACAAAAGCAGTCAAAGACAATATATAAACCAATTAGTGTGGTCGTATTCCAATAAAACTTTATTTATAAAAGCAGGCTGTGGGCCAGGTTTGGCCCAGAGGCTATAGTTTACCAATCACTGTCCTAATCTTTTTAATTTAAATATTTACCTTCTTTCCTTCCTATCCAGGCTGCTCAGCACTATTGGAGGAAAGCACAGGACCCCATAAATTAGGGCCTCTACAAATGGCCGACCATTCCTTCATCTTATCGGTGTCTCGTCTGCTCCATCTTCCATTCTCTAGAGCAGCTATTCTAAATCTTCACCACCTCTCCAGAGCTGTTATACCACTCCAAACTCCTCAGTCTTGGCAGGCGACGTCAAAAAAGGAGATACTGAGGCCATGACACACAGTGTGTACTGCACGAAGGCTCAATACACTTTAATTATTAAAATCAACAAAACCCTTCCTCGTACCTGATACATCCTTTCTCCTCCTTCCCTACAGGCCTCGGGATGAGGCGACTCTCTTTCGGTTCTGGGTTCCAGCCCACCTCCCCACCCCCGTCATGCCTCCCTCTACCCCGCCCTCTCTCATCTCTCACTTCTCACCCAGTTTCTTCTCCTACGACAGCCCCCCAAGTGCTGCCCCATGTTTCACCCCCTCTAAACTGATCTCTCACATTCCCTGACCAAGTAATTTTTCTAAAACACATTTGTAAAGCAACTCACCTGACTTAAAACCTTTAGTGACTCACATTGTCTTCAAAATAAAGTCCAAACTTAACCTGGCATACATTGCTTTTCATCATCTGTCCTGGCTTAATTGTCCAGTGTTTTTTTCTATTACTTCTTCATGCACATTTTCCATTCCTGCTCTACATTTAAAAGCTGCTTTTAGGTTGCTTATTAAATACTGAGAGCCTCCAATGTGCAAGGCACTGTGGATATGATAATAAATGGGGCAGACATGGACTCTTCCCTCATGAAGTTGATACTGGGGTGAAGGGGAGACATTAAACAACTTAATGCATATTTACTTAGAATGACAATAAGTGCTAGGAAGGAGAATCCTAGGGTACTGAGACAGCATACAGTTGTGGGGATCTGAAATAATCTGGGGTCAGGGAAACTTGAAGAAGCGATGTTTGAGCTACTGAGAGTGAACCTGGGGCAGAGGTGCTCCAGCGAGAGGGAACAAGGGCCCAAAGGCGGTGGAGCCACACAGCTCATCTGACAAATGGAAAGAACACCGGGCTGCTGAGAGAGGCAGAAGCCTGACTGCGCAGGGCCCGGAGGGCTCTCCGATCTTTAGGGACACGGCGAGCAGTCCACGGTTTAGGTGGGCGGCATCAGCCATCGGGTCACTGGCTGCCCCATGGAGAAGGAACTGGAGCTCCCCAGAACCTCTTTGCTCAGTCACAACTCAGTATTATTTCTTGGCCTGGATGCCCTTTCTGGAAGGATACGAGTTTACATGTGCCTGAGAAGAAATAAGAAATTTTTGGGTACTTTTGGAAATAACCAGACGGGATTTGGAGAGTCAAGGGGGAAGGGGTGAGGTCCTACAGTTCGGAAAGTGGAACTAAAAATATGGACACGAAGTAACAACAGCAAGCTCTGATACAGCGCTTACCAAAAGAATTTGGGGTTCACTCCTTCTGGGGCTCCCTCCCTTTCATTTCTCTCATAACCTTCTAGCTTCTCTGCAAGCACTGACCTCTCTCTTTTGACAGCTCAGGTCACGTGAATTGAACAGTACCCAGACGGTCTTAATTTCGGCTACTTATTTCTCAGCTCTGGAATTTTCATTTATTCTGTTTTATAGATAGGAGTATTCTGATGAAATTCTCCATCTTTCTTCTGTTTTCTTGATCATATGAATCATAATTGTTTAGAAATACCTATCTTATACCTTCGGTGTCCATATTTTCTGTGAGTTTGCTTCTGTTGTCTATTTTTCACCTGTATTTCCGGTCATTTGTTCATTTCCTGATATGCCTTATAATTTCTCGTTGAATGCCAAAACTTTTGCATGAAGAATGGTAGCAGTTCCCAAGAAAGGATTTCATAGTCTTCTAGAAGACGAATGGAATACGAGGCGATCACTTCGCTCTGGTCGAAGCTGGGTTTCAGCTCTGCGAGGACCGTTCCATTTCTGGTTTGTCCTTACCCCTAGAGTATAGCTCTGATGCTTAGGATGAAGCCTGTCAGCGGCCCCAGATGAAAGCATGACATGTTCACCAGAGCCTCTACACTGGGCATGTCCTGAACTCCAACCTCTGTATCCTAGCACGATAAGATCACCAGGACCTCTGCTTAGCTTGCTGGCCTCTTAGAAGCTGCTTCCTGTTTCGTTTCTTGGTTCTCATCCAGAACATGCACACCTTAGCAGTAGGCAAATGTTTCAGTGAAAAATTACACAAAGACTTTTGGATTTTTTTTTCCTCTGTGATTTCCTCCCCTCTGGAATACTGGCCCCTTAAATCCCTGCCACCTTGGGAGCCCCAGACTCTAACCCTATCTCCCAAGCTTAGTGAGACAGTGAAAAGCCCAGGCCTCTGATTTTCCCTCAGTGTCGATCATCTTCCTCTGCTATCATGAAAATGATCCAAAGATGGAAAACTGAGGTGAATATGGCTTCCATTTCATATGCAAAACCATTAGCCATTGGTGATTAAGTCAACCTCCAGCCCCTCTCCTCGCTCCCCAGAGGTCAGGGGTGAAGCTGAAAGTTCCAACCCTCTAACCACCTGGTTGGTTACTCTGGCAACTGGCCCCCATCCTCCAAGAGCTACCCCATTAGCACAAACTCAGGTATGGTTGAAAGGGGCTTATGATGAATAGCAAAAAGGCACTCCTCGCCCCTGTCAGGCAGAAAATTGCAAGGGTTTTCGGAGCTCTGCTGGGAACCCAGGAGGAAGACCAAATATAAATTTCTTATTATATCGCGATATCACAGTCCTCTCCCTAGGATCTTGACCCATCCTGCGTTTTCTACCTTGGTTGTTTTACAATGACTTCAAACCAGATTTTAATAGTTTTCCAGCTTGAACCAGTATTTTTGGTGGAGGGTTAGACCAGTACTATCTACTTTATTTTAAGTAGAAGCAAAAGTCCGCCTTGCTAACTGATTTTAGAGGAACTCTAGCTAATTTTTATAATTAAGTATACTTGGTATACAGGCAGTGGCCAAAAACTATTTTCAATTATCTTTTTATGGTGTTTGGAAAGAAATGAACCAAAAGTAACAGCTTCTCAGGGGACGGCCATGCATAGAAGCCATCAAAGCCATTATAACCAGTACTAGTTGGTTTCCACATTGGTGGTCTCAGCAGAAAAGTTAATTTGGTGACAAAACTAAGAATAAGTATTATTTTTAAGTTATTCAATTCTAAAAATTCTGGAAAGGGCAGTTAAGGGGAATCTTTTCTTATTCATTGACCTTACTACCAGCAAGGTAAATTTCTATAACTTCAACATGTTGGCTTCTACTATTTGTATTTTTTTTATCGCTGTCTATCTGTCCATTTAGGTCTGTAAATACTTGCTTTACATACCTCGTTACTCCTATGCAGAGTGCATAAATAATAATAAATGCTACATCCTATCTTGGATTGGATACTTTTATATGGCATTTTTGACCACATAAGTTTGAGGCTGTTTAAAAGATATATATTAAAAACTTTATATTTATAAGAGTTAGTAAGCATTATTATAATAAGAACCAATAAAACTACTTAGTCTTTGAAAAATGAGCAAATTATTCTTTTACTAATTACCTTTACAGAAGAAAGTATAATTGTAAAACGTACGATTTAATAAACGACAGCCAACAACCTGCAATCTCGACTTGCTTTATCCTTTATCATCCAGTCTAAACAACACTGCAACTCTCTCAATGTTTTACAAGACGGAAAAAGGAAGAGATTCTCCACCCCTTTTTTGCAAAGAATATACAGCCCTTTTAAAAAGGGGCACACACACATATTTTGTTTCTATATATGTACCAATGCACACAATAACCATTTCTTTTTCATATAGTCTCTTAATAAGTAAATGTCTAACAGGAAACTCTTACTTAATGCTAGTTTTTTCTAATTTGTTCTCTATCAAAATTTCTCAGAACTTGTGCTTTAATCGAGAGCTTGTAACCCATAATGACATACTACCTATTGGCCCTTCTAATCGAAGGGTCACTTACCCAACCGAGAAGGACCTCTGCGGCATGTACATCTTAATACCACTGGAAAAAGAGTGAAAGGAGGGAAGAAAGCAGAGAAAAGTAAAAGAAGAACGCTTCGAAGGGGTTTTTGTTTGTTTGTTTGTTTGTGGTGGTGTGGGGTTTTTTAGACTCACCCAATGTCGTTAAGGTTTTGAGGTTTTCATCATCCATCTGAACAGTGCTGGGTTGTGTCGGTTCCTGAGAGTCCTTATTGATTACAATCCTCTCCACTGAGTCAAATGTTTCGAATGAGGGAGAGACATAGAGCGTCTCTACGGAGGCTTGGTTATGGAAAGTAGAATCTGACTCTGACATCCTTAAATTAGGACTGATATGCTCCTTTCTACTCGAGGACCAAAATGCTGGTGAAGTTGTCAGTGTTTCAAAACTTTTTGCAGCTGACTGCTTTTCTAGAGGCATTTGCAAAGGGCCTTCTGTTACAGTATTTGTACTGGTACTGTCTGATTTCTTGTCTAAACTCACATTTGCCTGCGGAGATGGGTTTTTTTCTGAGGGAGTAGGCATAGCATCTGTAAAATAAGAAATACGAACGATCTTAAAAAAAAATGGAATCGAAAATACTCTATTTCAAATCTGTTGCAACTTTAATCAATCATTTTTTTTTTATGCCATAACAAGATTCTTTCCTATTTAATCGTTTCTTACTATGTTTCCATTCTGCCTATTTGAAGTATTCCCACACTATAATTGATGTATTAGTCACCGGTGGCTGCCTTCTCTCTCTCTCTCCTCACTGAAGCACAAGGCAAGGAAAGCTTCAAATAACTGTTCTTTAAATATTATTTCCTTCATATATTTATCTGTCTTTGAAACCACTATATTTTTAGTGCCTTTAAACTTTCAACTTTTACAAGATAAACTGGAGAAAATATGTCACATCATACTGGCTCTGTCTTTACAGGGTCCCCACCTACAAAAATGTCTTTTTCTCCTGAAATAAATGTCTTCTCGCTCCAGTGTCTCTACAGAGCACATAAAAAAAAAGAATCACTACTTCAGGTAGCAGATTAATTTTTAAAGATCCTTTGTCTACATGGGAAAAAAGAAGCAATCTTTCAGAGCCACTGTGATGATTACTAAAATGTAAGTTCCATCAGGTTGGAGATCTTTGTCCATTTTATTCATTAATGTCACCGAAATATCTAGAATATAACAAAGTACCTAGAATATCATAGACAGATAGTATTTATTGCAAATAGAAGGAATTGGAGGAGTTTTAAGGAATTGCAATTTAAGATGGGTCTGATATCGGAATATCTCTTGCATTGCTGAATTATGAGCCTGGTCCAAATTTCTAGATGCAAATTGTTATCAACACTCTCAGTGCTAGGGCTTGCTCTTTAGTTTCATCTGAAGTTAGATGTGGAAAGAAAGAAAATATTTCTAAGAGGGAGAGTTCGTGAAATTAGAAGCATAACTAGGCGAGAGAGACAAAAGGAAGATGCTACCGTTGGAAGCACTGAAAAGACAAGAGACTCCAGGAATTGTGTAATTCGTCATCAAATGTTTATGTGTCACAACGTACAACATAACATACCTCATAATGCACATTTATTTTTATTTTTTTAAGCCCTTAGTGTTTTAAATTTATTTTTAATTGTAGTCGACATACAATATTCTATTTGTTCCAGGTGCATGACATAAGCGATTCAACATTGATGTACCTATAATGCACATTTTTATGCTATCATCCTCACTTTCAGGCTTTGAGTTATTACAGAAAAGCAAATTTTCTTTGAGAAAAAAAACCTTCCTTTCCATTTCCATTCAGAGTTGAAGGCATGCCCGGGCAAAAAGCGGTGTTACTATAACATACTTAGACAGTTCAAGAAACCTACATCAATACCGCTACCAGGAATTCCATTTCCCCACAACCCTTTCATCTCCAGACTTCCTCATCTTTTAAAACTCAACTCAAGTATCACTTTCTCTATAAAGCCTTCTCTGATCCTTTTCTTTCCTTGCCCTGTCCTATCATTGTCTGTCTTACCATATCTTCTTTGGGGCCCTGTGAGTGATCATAACACTGAATCTCATTTATTACAAGTCTTGCCCCCAACCTGACACAGGCTCCTTGAGGAGACGTTATTAGGAGTCATTTTGTGTCCTAGCACCTAACAGTGCCATTCCCATTGGAAGTGTTCAATACACGTTTGCTGAGTGAAAGGACAAACTGAAGCATGAGGATAAAGAAGAAGCAATGCCTTTGTTGTTCTAAATTGGACATAGTTTGTTCAATGATGAAAGGAAACAGAAAATTGGTAGCTGAAAATAACTTCTACAATACTCCTCGCTTGTATATGATTAAGTTATATCTAGTTGGTAAAAGGTTCTGTTAAAAATACTAATAATGGAATACTAGATTTACAGTATTCCAAAATACACGTGTCCATCATCATTTTTACATGAAAGCATTCCTTAAAAGCAAATTTAGTCAAATATTTTTTCATCGGCTTTCATTTCACATGTGAGAAAAATGGGGGGAAAGTCTTTTTCCATAGCACTAAAATCATCTTCAAATTTAACAATGTGTAAACCAAGATAATTCAGAATGATAATGATTTTATGATGAAATAGTCACAATAATACTCAATCTAAATCTCAGAATTGGGATGTATAAAGTCATCGATATAGCCATTATTTTAATGTTTAGAACAAAAAAGAATAATATCTTAAAATTCAATGAAAGAATCTGATCGAAGTCATTCTGTTTCTATCAACCCTCTTCCCCAATAGTCCAGGAGGAACAGAATGCAATCTTTTTGTTGCTTAGACTTTTAAAACCTGTGACCTTTGCAATCAATAGAATACTATGATCTAAAAGTAAAAAGCAGGAAGACAAATTAAAAAATAATGATTTTAAATGACTAGTAGACTATCCAAAAGAGAAAATGTTTGCTTAAACAGAATGCTAATGCGGTCTGAAGATTCTAGGAAGCAAGTCATCCTGGGCTTCTGTGCCATCGGCCTTGCTCCATCCCTGCCCTTTCCGTGCAATAGGTCAAACCAATCCACTTCAATCTAATCCCTGCTGTAGTTATTTATAGTTCATATTCAAAAATCCTTCAAAAACTCCCTCTTGTTTCAGGGACAAAGTTTAAACTCCTTGAGTTTTAAAGGTCCTCCATTACTTATTTTCGATCACTACTCAACAGGAAACTAAGCCTCAGTCAGGCCATTCTCTTCATCACACACATACCCTATGTTCATCCGCGTCCCTTTATCTTCATTCTCCACGTTAATTCAAGCTTATCTTTATTACCGCTGATTTCTCACCCTGCACTCTAACACTGGAATCCCCTCTCCCCCTTCTCTATCTATTTAAATCCTATCAATTCTTCAAGGTCTATCTCAAATAATTATTACTTCCAGTAGCTATTTTCAACCATGTTTATCACTCTATCCTAATCCTTCCCTTCTCTAAAATATTTATTTCTATAAATTCATTTTTCTACCTAATCATATGTGGTATAGAGCTTATCACACATCATTAAGTTCCTGCATCCTGACCATGCTTTTGCATATTGGAGGTATGCAAATAATGGTTAAATTTAATAATTCCTTAATTTACAAATATCTAATATCAATTTTTATATGTTGATTTTCTATATAATGATATATGTGATATGCGAAGCCTAAAAATAAGAATGATCAAGCAAGAGGCACTTATTAAGCACCTACTGTTTGCATTGGACTGTATTAGACTCTGGAGACATACATAAGTGGCAATCATAGTTTCAGTGAACTTAGGATCAAGTGTGGATTCTATATAGATAGGTAGAAAGAAAGATTATAGATGATAGATAAATAATTGCATTTTTATACACACACAAAAAAGTATGTGTATGAAAAACACATAAAAATAACCAATAATACAAACTACCAGTTCAATTTCAATATGTCTAGGGGACTATAGTTTCTCAATATGAGAGACCATAATGAATATATTTGTATAAGACGGTGAATTGAACATGTTTTGGTCTGAATTCTCCCAAAAGCAGACTTTAAGAAAAAGATGTGGATCACTGACTTTGACCAGTGATCCCAAGCATACAAGCGAGGGCGTGGGAAAGGTAACGTAAAAGAGGGACAAAAGCCAATAGACTGTATGAATGACCAGGTCACCAATGTGAGCACATGAGGTTCGATCTTGCTGGGTGCCTCCGAACTGTCCTTTCAGGGATGGGAAGGTGGCATGTTTATACAATGGCTCTTGCCTTCACTGGTTGAGGGTCGCCCCTATGAGTGCTAAATCTTTGGCATTCCTAGGCTGCCCTGCACTTAGGCGGACGAATGTTGGGGCTTCGGAGAAAACTTTCAGTTGGAGAAGCAGAGAGACACAGGTGCTCTCGGTGCATATGAGAACTGGTCGCCGGGTCTGTAGTTGTACTCAGAGGTAGGCCAAGAGAACATGGGATGAGGCAGTAATAGTATTTGTTATCAGATATATTCATTTATATTCTCTCCTTCCCCAAAACCCACTAAAATGACAGAAGGGGCAGAAAAAGGCAAAACCTAGAAGGGCAAATAGAAGAGAAGAGAAGAGAGAACAAAAGATGAGAGATGTCAACAAATTGTCAGAAACGGAAAAGTTCATGGAATAAAGAAGCAAAGCCCCAGATGCCCGTAGAAGGGAAAGCCACTGTAAAAGAAACCAGTTCTTACCACGGAACTCTACAAGGTTTCAGGAATTGGAGGACAGGTTAACTCGGAATTCTGGGTTCTTTAGGGTCTATTATTTTGGGGAGAGGATCTTCACTTGTACGTAAGATAGAGATGTTTTTCTTGCTTGGACATTCAAGTATATGTAGAAGAATATGTATGAATGCTGAGTAGCCAATAGATGGATGGTGTCAGTTATTAAGCTGTTGCCTCTTCACTTGGTGATACTGGGGCTGGGACACCACAAACCACATTTCTGTTTCTCCAGCTAAGTGTTTCTTGGGTTCTGCCAACAGGAAGTGCTAGAGGGAGATTGGAAGGCTGGAGTAGGAAGAAACAACTCTCCTTCCTGTTTTCTTCCTGCTCCTGACAGCATCAGCCTAACACTCCTTCGCGCTATCAGCAGCATTCTTGCCAGTAGCATTTTGTCCCAACACTTGCAGAAGCAGCCTACCATGCCCCCTAAATAGCGTCAACACCTGCCAGCTAGAACCTGCCTTCCGAGAGGCCTGGGTCACAGTTTTGGGTCACCGCCCCACGAGACCCTTCCTCTAAGCTGCTAAATTTTAATAGTTCCAACCTCTGCCCTTTGCTCTCCCAGCCCGAGGACTCGTAGTTTATCCCTGCAATTGCTACCTTTGTGATATCTTAGTATTCTTTTTTTAACTTTTTAAAATCTAATCGACATCTTTTATATTCAATTCTCTCTAATGTATTATAATATATTTTTTTGTGGTAATGACAGAGTAGTTTCTATTAGACCAATCTTCCTATAAATAACAGCTAGCAACTCTAGACAACATATAAAATGCATTTCTAGGCATTATTTGAAGGTATAGGAGACTGACCAAAAGCAGGCAGAAATCGGAGGGAGTCAGCATTTGGAAGAAAGGAAGAGCTCTGGGTGAGCTTCCTGTTTTCCCAGCTCATCATTCCAGTTCCAGCCAGCTCTACACTGGGCGCTAAAATCTGGTGAAACTACAGTTTCACTGGCTTGAAGTACCAGAGGATGGGGTTTGGAACTACCACAGCGCTTGAAAGTAAGGGGGTAAAATCCAGTAAAGAGAGAGCCACAGAGGAAACCACACTTACTACCATCATCATCGATCTGCTAATAACCACACATAAAAACAAAAATCTTGAAAGTATTCAGGGGAAGATGACATGTTAACATACAAGGAAAGAATGATATGAATGACAGCTATTTTCATCAGAAACAACAGAGACCAGAAGACAGTGTAATGACATTTTTTTCCAAATGACGAAAACTGTCAATGCAGAATTCTATATCCAGCACAATATCTTTCAAAATTGAAGGCAAAATAAAAACATGTTAATATCAACAAAAACTAAGAGAATTAATTGCTAAGAGACCTTTACAATTAGAAATGCTAAAGAAGTACTTCGGGCTGAGGGAATTATACCAGGTGGAAAGCTGGAGCTTTGGGAAGGAATAGAGAGCGCTAGAAATGGACGTATGAAGATAAATATAAAAGATTATTTTCCCTCTTAATTTCTTAAAATAGATGCGACTGCTTAAAAACTTGTAACACTGTGTATGACGTATTACAATAAATATACTTTATATGACAACTATGGCACAGACGATGGGTGGTACATTGGACCTACATGGTCATGAGATTCTTACATTTTATGTGAGGTGGTGACGTAATGAGACTGCAAAAAGTTAAGACTATGTAATTTAATCCCTAGAGAAAACACTAAAATTAATGCGAAGAGATACAACGAAGAAACCAATTGATAGATTAAAATGGAATTATAAAAAATATTGAATTAACGTAAGAGAAGGCAGTAATGGAAAAAAAACCAAACAAACAGAGGAAGAAAACACAGATGGGACAGCAGGAAGTAAAACAGTACATCTGAATCCAACCACATCGATAATTAGTATACTACCTGCAAACTACAAAGCCCAAACTTTCAGACTGGTTATAAATCATCCAATCATATGCTATATACAAGAGACACAGCTTAAAAACAAAGACACGCATAAGTCGAAAGTGAAAGGATTTAAAAGGATAAACTATAAAATAATAAGCATAAAAAAGTTCGATGGTTATATTAATATCAGATAAAACAGGCTTCAAGACAAGGGGTATTACTAGAGAATAAAAAGGATATTTCATAATGATAAAAGGGCTAAACAATAGAGCTACGGAAAAATGAAGCAAAAACTGACAGAATTAAAGAGACAATTAGACAAATCCAACTAAATCACATTTGGCAATTTTAATAACCCCTCTCAGCAACTGATAGAATAGACAAAATATCAGTGTCAATATAGGAGATATACACAACACTATCATCTATCCTGACTTACGGAATCACCACATCCAACCACTGCAGAATATACATTTTTACTGTAAGTTTGCAAGTGCATATGGTATGTTGTCCAAGACAGACCATATGCTGGGCCATAAAACAAATCTCAATAGACTTAAAAGCTTCAAATCTTACATTAAGTGGACTTAAATTAGAAGTAAATAACAGTAATACACCTAGAAAAAAACTCCCAAATATTTGGAAATTTAAAAACACACTTCAAATATTCATGGGTCTTAGAAGAAATTCTCTCTGTTAAAATAACTGGTGTTGATTAGACTTCCTATTCTGGCTAAGATGGAACAGGGACTGGATTTAACCCACTGCTTGAAACATCTAAAAAACTGGACAAAACAAACGAAACCGTGTATTCAGACATTGCGCATCAGGCAGTGCAGGATGGCGAATCTTGAAAGAGGGATATAAACGAGGTGAGCCCTAGGACAGTTCCCAGGCCACAGAGTAGGAAGTGGGAACCCAGGCAGAGTGCAGTGGCCTCCCTGTGTTGAGAGGGAGCTTGGGGTCTTCCGAGGCCAACAGAATTGGAGTTTGCAGGGCAGAGTACTGGAGAAACCTCTGGAGATCTGCTAATCGGTGCATGCAGGTGAGGAAACCCAACACCCCCGAAAGGAAAGGAAGAGTTCCTGCTCCCACCAGCCGGTGGCCACCTCATCATTCACAGGACACTGGTTAGAGTGTCGCACGCTGCTGGTGGGACTGTAAAACGGTGCAGCTGCTTTGGGAAACAGTTTGGCTGTTTTGTCCCTCAGAAAGTTAAACACGGAATTACCAAATGACCCAGCCATTCCACTTCTAGCTTTTTGCCCAAGAGAAAACAAACCATAGTCCTCATAAACACTTCACAAATGTTTATAGCAGCTTTATTTGTAACAGCCGAAATCCGAAGACAACCTAAATGTCCATCAACAGGTACATAGATAAACATTACGGTATAACCATATAATGAAATACCACTCGGTGATAAAAATCAATGAACTATTGGTACACGCAACGACATGGATGCACCTCAAAATAATTATGCCAGATAGTGAAAGAAGCCAGACAAAAGAGTACCTACTATATGATTCCTTTTATAGAAAGTTGTAGAAAATGCCAACGAATCTATAATGACAGAAAGTAACCAATGGTTACCTATGGACAGAGATGGGGCCGGGCAGGGCATGTGGAAACAATTAGCAAAGGCACAAAGAATCTTCTGGAGGTGATTAAATGTTCATCATCTTCGTTGTGGTTGTCATTTCATGGGTGTACACATATATCTTATCAAGTTATAAAAAAACATATCAAGTGTATCAATTATACATTTGAAATACGTGCATTTATTGTATGATAGTTATATTTCAATAAAGCTGCTAAAAACATAACTAGCACTTTTTTTTTTTTTTTAATCTCTTGACTGGATGCTGGCTGTTATAGTACTTTAGAAAAACTACTGTTCTAGTTTTAAATGAAATGTTCTGAGGCTGGTAGAGTAAGGAAACCAACCAAGAGACCAATGAAATAATTCAGATTCTAAGGTTAATCTAGTACCCAAGCAAGTATTGAGAAACTATAAATTAAGGCACTGTGTCAAGGTTAGAGGTACAAAGATATAAAAGAAATTTAGGAAGTCTTCTGAAAGAGGTGATCTTTGAGCTGAGCTAAAAGGATGAGAAAAAGTCAGCCAGGATGAGAAAGACAGGAAGGGTGGCCAGCAAAGGAATGAAAGGTGTAGACCGTGTGGTGTGTAGGAAGGTAGAACGGGCACAAACCTTAGTGTTACTAGTGCAAAGCATGTGGCAGACAGTGCAAGAGCCAAATCTGGAGAGAAAGGAAGGAGCCGGGCCTGTTGGGCCTCTTGCCTGACAGGCGGGAGTGATCAGAACTGAACTGAGATCTTCAGATAGCCTTCTTAAAATGCATTCCTCTAGATGCTTCGGCAGAACTTTGCTGGCTCACCCGCATCTCTCTAGGCAATCTTTTCAATATTCTTCCATGGCTCTGTTTCCTCTAAAATGCAATCTATCCTTTGCCCTCTTCTCTTCTGCCTCTGCAATCTCCCAGGGTGATGGCATCTATCACCTTATTTAAACTAGGACTAGATCTACCACCTGTACATAAGTTCTTCATACAGTTTAATCCTCAGCCCTGACTCCTGCTGAGGTCTAGCCATAAATACACCCTTATCCCTCTGCACAGGAAGGTCTCACTACCCTCCAGCCTCCTCATCTTTGGTGTTCATTTTACCTCTATTAATATGACCATCAACTTCGTTGTCACATGGGTTATTTTGGAGCTATAGTTGCTAGCACTGCCTTTGAGGGGTCTCCCTGCCCTATCCCCTCAGTTCATTCTGCATAGCACAGCCAAGAAGTAACATGATCTGATTTTCTAAAATTCATTTTAGAAAATCAGATCATGTTATTTCTCTCCACTACTTCTTCACATGGTTTACAAGACTTTGCATAAATTAGTCCCTATTTGCCTCTCTTGCCTCATTCTGTACTATTTTTCCTAAATATGTACAATCTTGCTATACTTAAATTCTTTCAGTTCTTCAAACCTACCATGCTTCCTCTGTGCACCCATGCTGTTCCTTTAGCCTGAAATGCTCCCCCAACCCCATTTTAGCTAACTAACAGATTTCCAACCTCCAGAATGATGTCCCTTACGTGGACATATATTTCACATCTCTGTGTTTTCGCTCATGCTGTTCCCTTAGCCTAGAATATCTTTCATGTCTGCCCTTCTTCTTTATCAAAAATGGTTTCATTCTTCTACACTCAATTCGAATACTACCACCTTTGTGAAATAGTTTACCTTCCAAGGTAAAATGAATCTCTCTTTGCTTTTGCATAATACGATGTGAATATTCATATTTTTCACTTATTTCATTATTTCAAATATAATTAATTCATTTGATAAGGAGGAATTAATACAAGGACATGGCAGGCACTATTCTAAGCTCCAATAACAGCAGTAAACAAACTTGCTGTTTATGACTTGTCTATAATTTCCTGTTTATAGATCTGTCACCTCCAGTGCAAACCCCTTCAGGGCACACATCTTCAATTTGTTCAACCTACATGTTCCTTGCAGAGGACCTGACAGTCGTTTCATTAATTATTGTTTAAGGAACCATTATCTGGATGGTCTAATTGTTAAAATAAACTCAACTGCAGAGAAATAAGTCTTAGCGATCGTTCTAATCCAGTCCCTTGGTGATATGCGCAAGAACCTGAGACTTCCAGGCCACACAGTGACTAAAGGGCAGAAGCAGAATGAGAATCCTGGACTCCTGAATTCTAAACTGATGCTCTTTTGACTAGGGGAATAAAGGAAGGAACAAAAAGTCTGGTAGAACCAGCTGTCCCAAGCTCTTCTTTACTAGCAACTGTTCCAGCGGTTCATAACTGTGAAGTGACTGAAGTTGACCTTGGCATCGCTCCATTTGTCCCTGGTGGTGCTTTCAGAGATACAGGGCCATGAGAAGGGGGACTGGGTTGAGTATGCAGTTGGCCTCTGTACAATGGATCCATATAAAGAATAGACAGCTTTGATGGAAAATTTTCTGAAGCCCAGGAGAACTTGTGGGGATTTGATGGAGACCAGCAATGAATGTTGTCTTTATATGTTTGAACACAAAGTACATAAATGTATACTCTGTAAACAGTAAAGTGACTATTTCATGAGGGCTTCCCAACTCTCCCTGAGAGAGAATTTCTCTGAGTGCCACTGAAAAGGCAGGGACAAGTAGAGAGTAAATTAATTTGATGGGCTGGCTTTATCTGGTTTCTCATTTTCTTTCCACTGAAACCTGAATGTCAAAGAGCTTTGTTCTCAAGTATCTACCCAGCAGACTCCTGGCTGGGAAGCCTAGTATTAAATCAGGATTATATCTAGCTTTCTTTATTGTACAGTGCTTCGTGCCTGCTAATATACTTGATTAATGCAATATGAAACCTTGATATGTTGTCATATCAAAGCTGGTTTGATTATTCTTGATAGTTATCTTCAGGAAGCTTATTCTCTATGTAAGACATCAGAACACAAATTTAAATACAGACTATCACTAAAATATCTGAAGTAAGGAAAACACACACACACACACACACACACACACACTCTCTCTCTCTCACACACACACACACACAGCAACACACCTCCAAACTTTGAGCCTAAGGACAAAAGAGAATAGCTATGCTGTTGAAGGTACCAAAATGTTTTGGGCTAGTTTGGAGAAGGTGATGAAATAATTTTTGAAAGAGAACTTCAGATTTAATTCCAAGTTAAGAGACTTGCTTATAGATAGGAACGTTCCATACTGGTAATTCTTTTTTATTTTTAAATAATTCCACTGCCTTGTTTCAGGTACTATAATTACGACATATTATTTTATATTCCTTTTACTGTGAATCTAATAATGGGTGTTTTATTTCAACAGAGCTATTTCTGTGATCAGTTCTTCTGTTGGTCTGATACATGTATCGAATTATAGCTATATAGCAGAGAGCTGGCAAGCATGACAAAAGATGGATCTCAACATATATCTTTCTGTAGTTTAAAATGTATAACTGAAGGAGCTTCTAGTTCAGTAATTCTGTTAACCAAAAGAAATAGGATCTGAAGATAATAAGGTCACTTTGCTAAGAAGCCACAGTTATAAATTATTAATAAAGAGGAGTGATTTGAATTGCTCAATTGATATATTGGTTTAAAGTAGACACACCACTAATTTAAAATGGATGTTTAATGTGAAACTTAAATAACATATTTGACATAAAAATTTTAGTGTATTTATCTTGTGGTATATACATGAAACTCCAAATAATCATAAGTTAAAATAGCTATAATTTCCCTATGGTCTATGTTAAGTGTGTGTGTGTGTGTGTGTGTGTGTGTGTGTGTGTACACACAACTGTAGGTTCTGAGAATTTTTCATCATATATCGTTACATTTAACTATAGTATATATTAAAATAAAAAAAAACATTTGGAAAATATAGCAATGAAATATGCCAAGGATATATACTACTCGCAATATAAATTTGAGTTAATGGTTTAACTGCTCATAGGAAAATACAGATATGGACACACTTAAAGGTGCTTTTCTTTAAAAATCTCTCCAAGTAGACAGCTAAAGACTTTCAGGCCATGAAAATGGACCATAATAAATGGATTCTAAAATAAGTACAGGATGCTCATTATTAAATTTTATACCATAGTTCTGGTTCCATCAATAATAAAAATCATAATTCCCTTCAACAGGTTATCATTATAAAAACTGAGGCTGAAAATGTCTTTGGGAAGCTGGTGATCCTTAGCTAGGTCAATATTTTCTGTCTTTTGGGCTGGAGTGTAAATGGAATCTGGTCTCCAGCCAGCTAAGGTCTCCCTTTACAGAGCGTACTCCAGACCAAAGGAGATGAGCAGGTGCCTGAAGGCACAAGTGTCTGTGACCGTCAGACCAATCCTTAAAAGGACAATAAAACCCTACAGGTGACTCTGGGAGAGTAAGAAATTAAGCTAGATTGGGTCAGAGGTTTAATTCTGACGTGAATTAAATATGTGACATGCCTGAAATGGTACCGGGCACTCAGTAGACGCTATGTAGTTAGCGAGTGTGGTTAGTTATTGGGGCACAGTCAGAAGAAGTGGAATCGTGAGGGGAGTTCCTGGGGGGCCTGATCGGAAGCAGAGGGGAACCTGAGCACACCGGGTGCCCTCCCTGCCCCCAAAAATCCCCGTGTTTATGGACCACAAGCATGATGCCGCCCTTTGTGTCCACCAGTTCTTGCATTTAAGACCAAGAGAACTGGTGTACTGTGGAAAGAGACGATGAGAAGTACTATAATTCTTAAACATTTTCCTCATTAGATATACAGACTAATAATAAAGCGTTTTACTTCAATACTGAGTAAAAATCATGTGTGAGTTTGCAACACTGCAACAAACCTTTAAATGTCATTTACATTGTGAATTCAGATGAAGTGCTATTCTCAGGAGGCATGAATGTTCTATTACTCTAAACAAACAACCACCTCCCAAGAAAGCAAGAAACCCACAAACCCCCAACAAACCACACCTATTAAAACATCATAAATTACACATGTGCCTTTGGAAAACACCTCACTGAACACCCAAGGTGACATATACCATTTCTCTTTTCCCCAGGCAAAGGCAATTATATGGTCCTCGTTCTTACAGCTCTTTGCTTAAATTTCAGTAATGTGACTTATAGCATTATATTGTAATTTATATATTTCACTTGCTCTATTTATTCCAGCACCTTCCACATGTTTATTCACTCGTTTATGCAACAGATATATTGAAGATAATACAAAAGTCTGCAGAATTAGATCAGCAAAGCCTTTAGACGTTGTAATTCATTGTAATTACAAAACACAGAAGATAAAATAACCAGAGATATATTTAATATGTTTAAGAAATAAAAGCTGGAAAATACGAGCAAGAGATAAGAGATTATAAAAATAAAACCAAGTAGATTTGACAAAGATCCAAGCAGACTTCTAAAAATGAAAGATAACTGAAATAAAAAATAATTGGTTGATTTTAAACGTCAGATTAACTCCAGTTGAAGATAAAATTGGGAACTAGAAGATAAATACAAAGAAATTTCAAAAACTACAGCACAGAGATCAACGAGAATGGAAATGTGGGTGCGAGGAGACAGGAAGTCTAACGTGACAGCCACTTAGCGTACCGACGCCCCTTCCAGTCTAATCACCTGCCGCATCACGTGACGGCCACCCCGAATTACATGACAGAGTCCCCAGCTCACCAGCTGCCGTCGTATCTCTGGACTTTCGAGCTGGCTGCTCTCTCCTCCTGACCTCCTCTTTTACTTTTCTTACCCTCCCCTCTTCTGGAGGTCGACTTATGAGACAAAGCGGCCTGTGGGTCAGAGTTCCCTCCTCTGAGCTCAGCTCTTCCTGGGTATTAGGACAGAGGAGGGAGAGTAAGAGACAAGCGTCTGTCTCTTTCTCATCCAGCCATTGTGGTGGTCACGTATCTGTTGGTGGTTGTTGCTTCTCTGGCTGATACGGCCATCCATGCCCCCTCTAGGGCAGGTACCCCAGTGCCAACTCTCTTGCAGGGTAAATATGAGTGCACTCTGGGGAGCCCCTTAACTACACCATTCATGTGGGACACCCAGGTCTGGTGAAACCTGTTCTAACCACCTCCCTGGTGCACTCCCTGACCCTGGACCCAGTGATTTTCAATCTTTGCATCGAGCCCCTTGGGCCTGACACACATTAGAATCTTCTCCTCCTCCCTTCTCCCAGGGGACTGACCACTACTGAAGAAAATTCACACTGTACATCCACAGTCTCCAAATAACCCGGGTCCTCAGGGGTGCCCACAAATCCTCATGCTCGTCTTTAGCACCCTCGATCCCCTCAAAGGCGATTCCGAGCATTCGCTGTTCTCCTCAGGCACCCACGTCACCTTGACTTTTTCGCTCCCGTCAAGAAAAGAGAGGCCTTCACACTGGCCAGCCTCCGCGTGGCACCCTCCTGCCAACCAACCGGACCGATGCGCGGCTGGTCCTCACACCTTCCCTCAGTCTGAGGGTGCGGAAGCCCCTCTTACATGCTGGTCCTGTGACTAAAAACCCACTCCAGTCACTTTCTTTCTCCTGTCTCCGGCTTCTTTGCATTAGCCTCTCCTCTCAGTTCAGAGGTGCCTAATCGCTTCCATTTGAAACACTTCTTCCCTGGGCCCCTGGGGTTGTGGTCTCATCTTTCTCCCGCTCCCCTCACCCAAACACGCTGAAAAATGATTTTTTTTTTTTTATCTCACCAAATTCACTTCTCTTTTTCCTGTTCGACTCCTCAAAACACTATAACCTGGCTTCCATCAACTGGAGCTGTCTTCTGGGAGGCCACCATCGACCTCTTAATTGCTAAATCCAATAGACATTTTCCAGCCCTCATGTCAAAGGACCTCTCTCGGTGGCATTTAAGATTAATTAGTCTCTCCTCCCTCCGCACCCTCTGTTTCGTGCACACGTTCATTCAGGAGATACTGATCGGGCAGTGTGTCACCCTGTACACTGAAAACAACGGTGAACGAACGCTGTTCTTCCGCCGTCCTCTCGGAGCTCACGTTATTGTGGAGGAAGATGAAACGCACAACTACGCGGGTGTCCACGCACAGGGAGCTAGACTGGCGGGGAAGCCCGCGGAGGGCAGGGAGCCGCTGAGGGGTCCAGGGAGTGCAGGGGATGAGCAGACTGGTGGGGAGGGGGGCAGGCCTCGCTGTTCAGGTGACATCCGGCCATAAAACTAAAGACGCGAGAGAAAAGAATGTGGGCTAGCGGAGGGCAGAGTCCTCCCGTCGGAGGGCAGGGTCACTGTAGAGGCTCGGATGCAGGGGTCCCGGGAGCTCCGAGGGGGCGCAGGCAGCTGCAGCAGAGCAAACGAGGAGGAGAAGGGACGGGGAAGAGTGACGGAGGAAGCTGCGTGCCAGATCGGAGCTGTCCTCCTGTCAGACCTGACGGCCTCGTCCTCAGAGAGTTTTTCAGCAAAGGAACAATAGGATGGGACTTATCTTTCAGAAAATCACTTTGGCTTTTATGTGAGGAAAGGCTGTGGTGGGGGCAAGGGCAGAAGCAGGGTCACAAGTTAGGAGGCTACTGCTCTACTGCCCTACCAGCGATGCAGGTGATCTGATTCTAGTTCTATTTCGAAGGTAGAGCTGATATGAGAGAGAACAGTAAGCCAGGGATGACTCTAAGGTTTGGGTTGGAAGCATCTCTGTTCCACTGTCCTCACGGTGACACTGTCCTCACAGACTTCTAGCCTCTTTCTGCTGAGGCCTTTCTGCCCCCATCAGCCCTACTGGACAAGACTCAAGATGACCATGATGGCGCTCTCTCCTGCGTAATTCACATCTATGCAGCCCTTGCCCTCACTGGCTGTGTGGCAGAGGCCAGTCCGAACTCACCGGGCCTCTGTGGCTTTACCACCAAAAAGCTTTACCATCAGCTTTTCTCTTGTCCAGGCCAGAGTCAGATCCTGACTACAATTCTAGGCATGTGTCAGGGACCAGTTCACCAATTCCAAGGGACATATTTCAAAGCCTCTCTCACTGGGGTTGGGGTTAGCGAGTATCAGTCTTTAACGGCTCCCCCAAAGGTGGTTGGGGAGAGACTCAAAGCATGGCAACAGCTCCTGCCCAAGAAATCTCCTCACCTCTTCTACCACACCGTCCTCTTATAATATTCCAATCGATCTCTCCCTCTCCCTTGGCTTTCCCTTCCTCTCCTCCTCTTCTCGCTCCTTACCCCCCTCCCCCATGAGGGTGGGGCTCAAGAGTCACAGAGAAGATTTTGATCCATTTCCTTTAAAAATCTCCACATATGCATTTGATATGTGATATTTATTTTATTATTAGCCCTTAAAGTAAAAGTCAGAGTCCTATTTTAACATCCTAATGCACGTATATAGCCTGGCAGAGTCTAAAGTTAATATATTAACCTACCTCCTGAATTATTCAGAGACTTTAGAACCCTGTAACTCTAACTCACCCCTCTTCAGGTACATGCTATCGTTACCTAGTATTTGAGTTCTTTTTCTCACACCATAAAATTAGGTGTTAGAATTATTATTTTAAACTAATTTATTTAGGTTGACTATATGTTTACCAATTCCTTTGCTCGCCATCCCTTCTTACATCTCTGACTTTCCTTCCAGAATCGTTTCCTTCTTCCTAAAAATATATGTTTATACCTAAAGTTCCTTCGCTTAGGGTCTGTGGTGGTAAACTCAGTTTTTGTTTATTGAAGTGTCCTTTTTTTAAATGGCTTTATTTCACTCTCGTTCCTAAATGATTACACACTTTCGGTTGACGTGTTTTCTCTGAGAACGTAGAAGACAGCATTCTCCGTCTTCTGGCTTCTAACGCTGCTGTGGAGAAGTCTGCTCTGTTACTCCTTCGTAGATCATCTGCCTTTCTCTCCGTCTTTGGTGTTCTACAGGTCACGGTGATACGTGACTTTGTAAATTTTTTTGTCATTTATTCTATTTGGTATATATTGTGCTTCCTGTACCTTTGGATCCGTGTATTTTAGCAGTTCTGGAAAAATTACCCCCCATCATTTTATGCAGTGTTGCCTCTCTTTCTATATACGTACTCTCTTCTTCTGGGACTCCGACTGGCAATATTAGACTTCATTTAGCCTTTGTATCTCAACTGTTCTTAAATATTTTCTATATTCTTGACCTTTCTGTCGTATTCTGGGGAATTACTTCTGATACACAGTCCAATTCACTAACTCTCACTTCAGTTTTATCTAATCGATTGTTTAATCCATTCGCATCCACTGAGTTTTTCCTTTCAAACAATTTTATTTTTCCATTCTGAATGTTTTCTTTGGTTATTTTTCAAAGCTGTCTGATTCTCTGTCCCTTATCGATTCCAGCTTTTTTCCCTTAAACATTTCATACAAAGCTGTTGAGTACTCTGCAGCTAATAGTTCATGTCTGAAATCCTTGGAGGCTAAATCTGTGGTTTGTGTCTTTGTAGACTCTCGATCACGAAGGCTTGTTCCTTGTGTTTTTGGCTCTCACTGATGGCGACGTCATGTTCGGCTGAGGTTAACCTGGAAGGGTCCCAGGGGTCTAAACTGGGTCTGCTTTCCCTCCAGAAAGGCTCTATATTTCAGTCAGGAACCGGGATTACAGATCTAGAGCCAGTGTGAACCCCCTTGGGTGTTCCGCTTCGTGTAGAAATATGAAGCTCCGATTCCTCTCTGATGCTGTCTCCAGCCTCCGTTTTCTGATTGTGATGCTGATATCGGCATTTGCATCTGGGGAAACCTGCCTTGGATTCTGTCACACTCACAGCTCTCTGCTCCAATCAGGTTTCGGTTCTCAGGTTTATTAGGTCTGTGCACTTTTGTTCTGCTTTGCCCTTAGAGATTTCCTTTTGCCTGCATGAATCCAACAATGCATTAAAAGGTATCTTTTATGCAGAATCTAGTTGGTTTTTTTTTTTTTTTAAACAGCAGGAGGACTTTCAGAGTGTCTAGTCTGCCGCACTGCTGAAAATGAAAGAAGTCAGGAGTTTTTATCCTGCAGATAATGAAAAGCCATTAAAGGCAGCTTTGAGGATTTGTGTGTTAGACAGATCACTGCGGAGATGACGTGGCAGATAGGAGACTCGGGCGAAGCGATCACTGACGAAGGCATTCCAACGACACGAGCAACAGATGACAAAGGCCCACAAAGTAACGATAGAGATGACCGTTAAAATATGAGCATCAAAGAACTGTCGCAATTTAGTGATTCGATATTTCTGAATAATTAATCATTCCTCCGAGTTGATAAGTAGCAAAGAACCAGTCACTATCATTATCAAAGTACCAAGCGCTCCTCTCTGGGTTCCTCTTTTCTCAGTTAAATGAGCCAGTTACCACTGTAAGGGTTCAGAACAAGTCGCCCCAAGATACGCCACTCTGGCAGATTATTTTAAGCTAAAAACCGATCGAGGCCTAGTAGGCTCAGGAAGAACCTTCGACCTTCCCCTAACTGCCTGAAAGAATTTAACATAGAGAACCTGCTCCAGGAAGGGAGCCGTCATCCTAGCTGGCTACAGTTAAGTATGAACTAGGGAGGAGCCTAGCAAGGCCTGTGTGATCAAAACCCTCCCTGTGTCCTGCTGGTAAAGACGGCCCAGCAAACATTTATTTACTAGACATTAACCCCTTTCCCCTCTTTGCAAACTGCCTTACTTCCCTTTTGAAGTCCTGGGCCCCTACGCCAGCCTTTTTAGTCCTGAATAACATGTATATTTCATTTTACCTTACTGCTTTTGGAATTTTCATGCTTATGTGAATTCCCCATGTACAGATATTAAAACTTGACTTCTCCTGTTAATCTGCTGTGTGTCATTTGAATTATTCGACCAGCCAGAAGAACCCAGTGGGAAAGAGGAAATTTTCCCGTCCCTGACACCACCGAGGAAGCAAAACGCCTTTTTCATCTATATTAAGTAAAAAACATTTGACTTTGGCAGGAGCCACAGCTGAGCTCTCAGGATTTGTAACTGCTGTAGCCCTTTGCTTATCTTGTCTTCAGGCCGCACTGCACGCTGATCCAAAAGAAACACCTGCTGTAAAACTTTAAGACACTTCCGGAGTACCTTTGTAGTGTAATGGTGCTATCATCTTACATGCACACACTCGAATCTTTAGAAAGGGAAAAAGATCATCTGCAGGAGTCTAATCCACCTATCAGAAACTAGGTCATTCATTGTCTACTTCGCCCAGTCCTCTAAAGCATCCGTCCTCTGTTGTACAAAAGATAGTAATAGGAATTGGAAAAAATTAAGTACCACTATTTACATTTTGTGAAAACTGCTAACTTCAGGGAAAATAAAGCTATAGTTTGAACACGTCTCACATGTTGGACCGTGATCAACAATGAAGGGAAAAAGATTAACTACTAGATTTTTCTCAGAATTTTATTAAGGGATTGGGCATGTTTGGTGATGACCTACATTCAAAGCATGCTGTGCTGGTTTTTTTTTTTTTTAATAGTAATGGAATGCTCAGGGCTCTGAAATGCACAGCAGCCATAAAACCACCATCCAGAAAACACAATCGGAATTTTTAAAAAACCGGGTGTTAAAGTAGGGAAAATAATCATCTAAGTTCCGATTTAGTTAGTTTAGTGTACTGATATTTGATATTTGCAGAATACACAAATTTAAATAGCTGTGTTACAGGCACCTCAAACATAACATATGCAAAATGCAGCCCATAATAAATCCCCAAACCGTTCTCTTCCCCATCTTCCCCTTCTCAGTGAATGGCGTCGTCACACGCAGACTTCCCAAAGGCAGAACACTTTGGGAAGTCATCTCTGTTTCCATCCTTTTCCTCACTCTGACAACCAATAATCAGGAGATCTTGAGGGCTGAACCCCCAGATATATTTCATACCTACACCCTTTTCTCCACAGCCACTGCCTGCGCCCTTGGTCACGGTCACTGGACAGTCTATACAGCTTCTTCACTGATCTGCCTGCTTTTTCTTCCCCCATAATTCATTCTTCCAGGTTTATATTTCAGTAAATATCTGTCAGAGTCTATTGCTCCTGTGATTTAAATGTTCCCACTATACTGAGGATTCGATCTGAAACTCCTCATAGTGACTTCTGGTCCCGCAGATGTGGCTCCTGCCTGCCTTTCTCTGATCTCCCCATGCCATCCTTCCCCCATGGGCTGCATCCCAGCCTCACGGGCCCTGCAGTTCTAGGAGCAAGGTAACCTCCTGTCCCCGCCCTGGGCTTTTGAACTCGCGCTCCCTCCGCTTGGAATGTTCCTTTCCAGGCTCCTTCCTGCTCCTCACGTCACATCGTATCAGCGCTGCACACAGGCTTTCTCCCACATCGCTTTTCCTGTTTATTTCTTTCATACCATGCGTTACAATTTGTAATTATTTTATTACTGGTTATCTTCACCAGAACAGAAGATCCTTGAGGGCAGACAGGGTCTGCCGTGCTCACCGCCGCATCTCCACAGCGCTTGACACACGGCAGAAACTCAGTAATTATCTGTTGAATCAAAATCAGATTTCTCGATCTTCCCTTCTACAATTTTACTACTATTTAGCAACTAATATCGAGTTGTTGCAATTTCAGATTAGGCTTAGGAAAAGTTGTACGATCTCTGGGTTTCGACCCTAATTTAGAGAGTTAATTTACTAAGTCGGTGTCTAGAGAGCACCTACCATTACAATCAATTAAAATAACAGCAACACTCCATATTAGTAACGACGTTAACAAATCACGTAGCTTTACCAAACAGCATTCTGCTTCAACGAAGGATCAGCAATCTTGAGAATTCCTTCTACATCTCCCTCCACCTTTACCCTGGGGACCTCCCCATGCTTCTGCTCTTCTCTCTTTAATATCTTACCAGTTTCTGACTCATCCAGTATTTAATTCCACAAAGACTGAGAGCCTACTATGTCCTGAGCGTTGTGCTGGGAACTAGGGATACGCGGATGATAAGAGGATGAATGAAGCATTAACAGACACGGTCTGACTCCCCACAGCTCCCGCACATGCTGAACCCTCAAGGCCCTTTCCCCAAGCGCAGTCACCTAGGCCTAGGAGAAAGTTTCACGATGGGTCCAGAGTTGAAGACTTAAATTAAAAACAATCAAGCAAAAGCCAGATTAACTTGTAACAGAGAGAATTTGGGAAGAAATCGTTGGTTTAGCTCCTCCATTCCCTCCCCCCTGCAAACTCTAAGTATCTACTTTGACTAAAGATCCCCTGAGAAGGTAAACAGAGCAAGCAGGAGTTGGATACTGGTAAGGAAGGTCCTGTACCCCAAGCCTGCCCAGGGCCAAGTTCTGAGAGCTGGGGAGACAAGGCAGCGGCTAATCCTCCACTACTCAACAAGCGTTTCTTGAGCACCTAGCTAACCGCCCTTCTAGGCACTGAGCACGCAGCAGTGAACCAAACAGAGAAACACCCCTTCCCTCATGCTGCTTCCACTCTGAGGGTGAAGGGTATTTCCACTCGTCTCCCAGATGGGAGTGTGAGAAAGTGAGCAACATTTTGTAATCCCCCCCGCCCCCACCCCTTTCACCTCACACCAGCAGAACAGGATGGAGGCGGCAGAATAGAAATGCAAGTAGGTGGGTCTGGAAAGAGAGTATCTTGGTCAGCCGCTCAGAGGCCCCTCCCCGTGAGACGGGTGGGGAAGAGCAGTTCCTGAAGGCTGCAGAATCAGCTGAGAGCACGCCAGACGTGAGGGGGGATGCAGGGCGCACAGCCTACCGACTTAACCCCAGGGGAGTGCTGTTAAGATATCAGTGGACACAGGCAGAAAGAGGTGGGGACAATTCAAAACAATGGGATAAGCTTCCTCGCAGCGGAAGTTGGGGTGAAGATAAGCCCAGGAACCAGGGAGCAGATATTTCCCCATCCCCAAAGCCATGAGGCCAAGCCGGTCCCCGAAACATCAATGCCACCCTCCAGAGGGAGAGGGAAGAGGGAGAACGGGAAATCCTGCACTGACTGGGTTTAAACTGGACAATGACTGAGAAAACAGAATGACCAAAGTTATATTTTCTGCCATCGGGAAATTTAAAATTGTCTTGAATTATAGAAAAACAAAGCTACTCTTTCGGGCACACTTGAGGTCATGGCTTGAAAATACAATGCCCATGACTGAAGCACGAGGAAGACGCTGCCCCTGCCTCTGAGGAGCAATTCCACGTCTGGAGAGCCTTTGTTTGTCTTCCCCTACCTCTTTTGATTCACCGTTTAAGACAGCTCCTTAGCTCCCTCTCTGCCCTCCAGACTTTGCTTCCTCCGAGACTCACAAACTGGAGTCACAACATCTGGAACGGGGGAGAAATCATTCCTGCTGTGTCTCTGGGTTCCTGCCACACTAGAGACAGATCCTGGTTTCAGACCAGACTTAAAGTGGTATGAACGGAAAAGTTAAACAAACAGCTGGGCCAGCGCCGGCGCCATGTGCATTCCCTCTCCATATCCTTGAATATTCTTTCAAATTGTATGTGTTTAAGCGCTTCCTCCTTTTAAACAGACTCGCTTTAGCTAGTATAACAATCCAGTGTCAACTAGGGAGGAGGAAGATTCTTCACAAGACAACTCTGCTGGGAGGGAGCCTCACTGGTGAACCTGGAGTACAGCCATGTGCTGCTCACGCTGCTCTTCTTCTAAAACACTACGATGCACCTTCTTTAAAGACGCTTTGAAAGTATATGCAAAAAATACAGAAATATCATTTCAAACGATACTTATTCCCCAACGAATATTCACGGGAGCCCTTAATAGGTGGCTAAGCACTGGATTAGAGATGGAGAAGACAAGGATGCACAAGACACAGACCTCCTCTCGATGAAATCATAGTCTAATCAATGGAAGAGAATAGGGAACCTAGCAATAAACCCAGGCGTATACGGTCAATTAATTTACTGCAACGCAGCCAAGAATATACAATGGGGAAAGATTGTCTCTTCAATAAATGGCGATGGGAAAACTGGACAGTCACATGCCAAAGAATGAAACTGGACCACTATCTTACACCATATACAAAAATTAACTTAAACTAGATCAAAGATTTGAATGGAAGACCTAAAACCTAAAACTCCTAGAAGATAACATAAGCTCTGTGACATCATTCCTGGTGATGATTTTTCGGATTCGACACCAAAAGCAAAGACAACAAAAGGAAAAATAAGTAATTGAGACTATGTCAAACTAAAAAGCTTCTGCACAGCAAAGGAAACCATCAAAAACTGGGAAGGCAACCTACTGAATGGGAAAAAATATTTCAAACCCTATATCTGAAAAGAGGTTCCAAAATATATAAAGAACTCATACACTCAATAGCAAGAAAACAAAAATAAAAACAAAAACAAATAATCTTATCTGAAAAATGGGCAGAAGATCCAAATAGACATTTTCCCAAAGAAGACACACAGAAGGCCAACAGTCCATGAAATGATGCTCAACATCACTAATCATCAGAGAAATGCAAATCAGAACCACATGAGATGCCATCTCACACCTGTTAGAATGGCTATGTTCAAAGAGAAAAGAAATAATAAGTGTTGGAGAGGCTGGGCATACAGGTCTGTCTTAGTCTGTCAGAGCTGTAACGAAATACCATAGACTTGGTACCTTACAAATGACAGAAACTGATTTCCCTCAGCTCTGGAGGCTGAAGTCTGAGAGCAGGGTGCCAGCACAGTCAGGCTCTGGTGAAGACTCACTTCCAGTAGCAGACTGTTGACTTCTTACTTTGTGTTCACCTGGTGGAAGGGGCTACGGATCTCTGTGCGCTCTTTTATAAATCACCGATTCCAAAGGCCCCACCCCCTAAACCATCACCTGGGGCATTAGGTTTTAACATATGCATTTGGGGGCAACCCGAACATTCAGACCATAGCAATGCCACTTGGCCCAGGAAGCCCCATGTTTACATCCGCCATCCTGGCATAATTGTTAATTATGCCCTTTTTCATTTCAAAAGTGTCCCGGTTTAGAAAATACATTATATGGTCACCTTTACTGATGTGACTTTGCTTACCTTCCTGGCTTCATCTGGTATTTTTCTTGCCATCCACTTAGTCCTAAGGCCCTGCTAAATTTCTTTTCGTTCCTCCCAACTGCCAAGCTTCCTCCTACCCCACGCCCTGGTCTCACACAGTTAACTCTGCCTAAGATTTTCTCTCCTTCTCTCCTCACTTGGTCTGGTTCATTCTGTATAGTAGGCAAAATAGTGTAGCGAACTGTTTTTCAAACTGCGGGTTGTGACCGGTTAGTGGCGGTTAGTGGGTTGTGAAATCAATTTTGTGGATCCCATCTAACATTTTTTTTTTTTTAAGTAAAACTGTCTAGAATAAAACAGGCTAGATCAGAGTACACTGCCAGTAACTACTGTTCTGTGAAACTATTGTTTTGGGTGCGCATGTGTGTGTGTACTGGGTCATGACATGGATTGAAGGCATTTCTGACTGGATCACAGGCAAAAGGTATGAAACACACTGGCTTAGGCTCTGGGATCAGACTGTACTGATCTAAATTCTGACTCTGCCACTTCCTGGCTCTATGACCCTGAACAAGTTATTTAAACTCTGTGTGGATCTTCCTCATCTATCTCATAAGGTGGTTACAAAGATCACATGAATTAAAATGCTTAAAAGTATACCAAGAGAACAGAGTGTAAGTGCTGGCCAATTTACCATTACCTATCCTCAGGTTCTAGTTTGGACCTCACTTTCTCCATAAAACCTCCCCTACCATCCAAAGGCACGGTTAGGTACCCTTCTATGTCCTTCCCCTATCTTCTTACTTACTTATCTTCCTTGTCTGATCAGATCTGATAAGGCCTGATTAGACCACTAGACCGGGAGCTACATAAAGGTAGGGATCTTATTCATCATTGAATATTTACCAGTTAGCACAGTGCCCAGCACATAATATGTACTCAGTAAATTTTTGCAGGATGAATAATTTGCTCACTCTTGGAAATAGATACATAACCATTTGTTTCACTCAAATAAAGTCAATTTGGGACTTATACACCTGAGAAGTCACAGTCATTTTGAAGAAGAACCTGTCACCTTACTTTAGATTAAGCCTGATTGACCTAATTTGAAATGTTGGAAGGGTTATATGATACCCTTTTTATAATACACACACTCATTAGTAATGTAGTAAAGGATTTAGGTTGGGTGGCTTCTTGATGTAAAATTCATAAATAATTAAAAAATCAGCATCTCTTAATTTTTCTTTTCATCATTACAATGATGAAAAAAAAAAGGCCACTACATGACAAATAAAAGGTGGCATCTTTAAATGTAGTTACCATCCTTCTAGTCTTTTAATTATTCAATTGACTTATGCAAATGACTGTGGCTTTGCTCTATTCATTTATTTCGAGGTAAGCCTTTAATAGTTTCATCTATGTCTCTTTTTCATGCATGAATCGCATTCCAATCTTCTCGAAGTAAAAAGAGGGAACAATTAAGTTTTTAAAAAGGTTTTAATTGGCTTTCTTAATACCAACCATATAACGCACAGTTACTGTGTAGATAACTCTCAAATTTCCATAGTCAGTTCTGTAATTTGAAGCATGCTTTACAATGCTCTGATGATGATATAGGAGTATCTCAGGAAAATGTGAAAGCATGTAGCAACTGTCCTCAAAATGGAAGACACTAGCGCAATGCTCTCAATTCATGAGCAACATACAAAAAATCCTATGCGACTCCTTGAAAAATGTCGTATAGACCTAGAAGTGGCAAAGAGCAGAGCCCAAAGTCAGGGTTGTGCCAATGGCAGATTTACGGATGCCTGTGGGTGGTCTGGGGAACTCCTACATCAGACGATTTTCTTACTAAATTAAACCATCATGCATCAGATGATTATAAATGCTACAAAAAAAAATAATAAAGCAAGGAAGAGGGATGGGGTGTCGATGGTGGTGGCGGGTGCTGATTTTTAATAAAATGTTCAGGAAAGCCTCCCTGGACTGTAACATTCCAGTAGGACTGAAAGAGGGAGAGCGAGAGCCGGAGAGCGAGAGGGCGAGAGAGCACCATGTGTACAGGACTCAGGAGTGACCTTCGGAAAAAACAGGCACTTCTCGGCACGCTGTAAAGGACGCTTAAGGTTCAAGATGGGACTATTGGGACGGATCTATTATGCATGACAGGCTCAGCTACCTTCTAATTGCTTTGAATGGTAGCCCCTTCACCAAGGTCTTAAAAATATACAGTGAAGAGGCACCGGCACCACTGAAGAAATCTGCGGCGGTGTCACCTGGAGGTGAAAGGTGACCACCGGAGATGCAGTGGAACTGGGTTCCCTGATCTCGATGGGAATAATGGCGTCTGGAGTGGTAAAAGCCAGATGGCATTGCTTAATTCTTGGAGACAGGCGAGGAGCCGTACCCTAGCGAGCCACAGGGATGCAACGACACCAGTTTTGCTGTTGTTGTTGTTATACTTTTAAGAATGTATGGTAAAGGTCAGTGAATCATGAGATCTACAGGAAACAGATGAGCAGCCTACTAAGCTCCGCCTGACGTACACTGGTGGAAGACTTAACTAGTGTCGTCATGGGGCACTTCGTGGCCTTTTACCCACCTCCCAAGCCTAAGCCTGCTCGCAGAACCAGACCCTCTCAATCAAGGGGGACGTCGGACCCCTTGGAGGAAGAACCCTGAAATGCCACCACAGGCGTGTGTAAGTCCCCCCTAAGCCTTCCCTAGAGGTACCTGAGCCATTCACAACAACTATACGTGGAAAAGGAGATACCCAGAATTCCTATGGCCTGTCAGATACCGGCTCTTAACTGACACTTCCCAGAGACCCACGGTCAGAGCAGGGAATTATGGAAATCGGGGGACATGAGAAGTTTTGGCCCAGGCTCTGCCTCGCAATGGCCAGTAAAACCACAGACTCACCTCTGGTTATTTCCACGGTCTCAGAACATATAACGGGAATGGATACGCTTAGTAACTGGCAGAATCCCCATGGAGTTCAGGCTGCTACGGTTAGAAGGACCAGGTAGAAACCCCTAGGGTTATGCCCCCACACTCCCAAATATCTTTCAGGGGAACTGTGGATTACAGCTACCATCAAAGACTTGAAAGCTGTAGGGTGGAGCTTCTTACCACATTCCGATATAGCTCACCTGTTTCTGGGAAGCCAGATGGATTGTGGAGAATGACTACAGGTTACTGCAAATACAATCGTGTGGCGATGCCAGTCACAGCCATAGTCCCAGCAGTGGTACCTGTACTAGATCAACACAGCCCCTGGCAGCCAGTGCACAGCTCTCCGCCTCTATGTTTGTTTTAAAATCTCTATTAATAAAGATAATTAGAATCAGATAGCCTTCACCTGGCTGGGACACAATATGCCTTTGCTGTCTGCCTCACAGCTTCGTCAACTCTGTTGATGATACAATGCTAACTGAACTTATTAAATAGGAGATGGCGAGCACCCTTGGTGCTACCTGCATGCAGAAGGTGGGAGATAGATCCTGGGAAAGTTCAAGGGCTGCCGCACCTGTGCAATGTTTATTCAGTGATCTGGAGCATGTCGGGGTATCCTCTCTGAGGTGAGAGACAAGTTGCTGCACCTCAAACTGCCCAACACAAAGGAAAAAATATCACAATAATCATGGCCTCTTTGAATGCTGCAGGCAACGTATACCACATTTAGGTGTGCTGCTCTGACCGTTTACCCCAGTTCTGATTGGGGATCAAAGCAAGACGAGGTTCTGCAGCAGGCCCAGGGCACTCTATAAACTGCCCTAACAGTATGACTTAGAACCAACCAAGTGCCCAAGGCAGAGGAAGATGCTAAATGCAGCCTATCATGAGCCCCCACAGGAAAATCACCAAGCTGGCCTCTAGGGCTTTGGAATAAGGCCATGCCTTCTTTTGCCTGCACCATGGGACACCAAATGACTATGTGCCCTTGATGTAATGGGTATTATCTGGTCCGCAGGATATAAAATTGGACACGCACAACAGATTTCCATTGTAAAATCAAAATGACATATATGAGACCAGACCAAGTCTGTCCAGAAGGCCCCTGGAAACTATACAAACAGGTGGCTGAGACTCCATGGGACCTGCTCCCACTCTTTTGCTGCCCTCCCCCAACCTACACCCAAGGCTCCCCGGAGAACTTACAGTTAAAAGGGAAAAGTACGGGTTTGGTTTACAGATGAATTTTTAAGTTATGCCAGCACTAGCCAAAAGTGGATAACGGCTTAATTATAGCCCTCCTCAGAAGTGCTCCTCAGAAGACAGCAGGAAAGTCCTCCACAGCAGAGCTGCAAACAGTGCGTCTGCGTGCACTTCTCGTGGCAGGCAAGATGCAGCTCACAGTGGCTGATGGGTGCACTCGGGGACTCGGAAAGAATAAGACTGGGAGTCTGGTGTATACTATGTGAAGATGTCCATGTCCCACAGACATGCCTATGAGGGGATATTCACCGTGGAAGAGGCTATCAAAAATCAGGTGGGCAAGACGCTCTGTTTAATGGCTGTCAACCGCCCTCTCTCCCTAGTCATTCCAGTGGCTTTGGCCACGTGGCAAGGATGGAGGGTAGGCATGGGCAGCACGAACTTCCCCTCATCAAGGTGACCTGGATGCCCAGCCTGCCCAAAGTAGAGGCTAAGATTACATCCCCAGCATGGCACCATTTTCCAAGGAAAATAGCCAGTTACCTGGAGGCAGGATGATTACATTGGACCCTCCGTTATAAAAGGTGTAGTGCTTTGTCTTCCTATCCTGGGTGCACACCTGCCTTCCCTGCCTGCGGCCATCCTGCCAGCACCACCGCTAGTGAACTTACAGGGCACCCTATCTATTCTTCCATCATCTTTCAAACAGCCCTACACAGACTGCTCCAGAGGCTTAAAAAAAAATGCCTTCCAACCCTTTTTATGAGTCTAGCAAAATCTCAGTGTCAAAACATGACAAAGAGAATATGAGAAAAGACAATTCTGGTGAATTTCACTCATAGATATAGATGTACGACTCCTAAACAAAATATTAGCAAATCGAACCCAGCAATAGATAGAAAAGATCATATAGCATGGCCAAATTCAGTTTATTACAAGAATTCAAGGTTGCTTTCCTATTTGGAAATCAACTACTTTTCAAAATTAATAGCTCAAAGGAGAAAAACTTATAACCACTAACGTAGATGCTAAAAATGGAGAAATTCAACAAATATTCATGATAAAAGTGTTAACGAAGTAGGAATGGAGATATGCAAAAATACATACAGGAAACCTGTTTTAATGGCAAATGCTGAAATCATTCTCTTTCAGATACAGACCAAGCCTAGGAGGCCCATGATCACACTTGCATTCAGCACTGCCTGAGTGGTTCTGCCTAACATGGGGAGGTAAGAAAGCAAATACGAAGTATATGGTTTGCAGATAAAAAAACCAATCTGCCATCATTCACAGATGATATCATTTTCAATATAAAAAAAAAAACAGAAAAATCTACAGATAAATTAAGAAAATTGGTAAGAGTTAATTAAGCAAGGTTACTTGTTACAAAATCAATACACAAAACATTAATTGCATTCATTTTTTCCATCAACAGTTTAAAAATGCAATTTATAAAATATCTTTTACAGTAGCAACAAAAATACATAAAGTACCTAGGACTAAATCTAACAAAAGATATATAAGACCTGTATGAAGAAAACTGTAAAATATAATACATTAAAGAAGACAAATGAATAGAATAATTTGATATTTTAAAGGTGTCACTTCTCCAAATTGATTTAAAGATTGACAGTGTCAATCAAAACTATAACAGGTTTTTTCCAAAAACTTGACTTTTATGTGGGAAAGCAACAGGTCAAAAATAGACAAAACACTCCTTACAAAGAAAAAGTCACCATGAATTATTACAAAGGTAAAGTAAGTAAAACTTTGTTGGTGCAGGGATAATTGAAGAACTTATGAAACAGAATAGGAAGCCCAGGAACAAATCCACACATATGTATAAACTTGCTTTAAGATACAGGTGGTATTACAGTTCAGTGGGGAAAGAACAGACTTTTCAATAAATGATACTGAGACAGTTGGATATCCATTGAGAGGTCAAATTGGACTCCTGCTTCTACCATACACAAAATCAATTCCCGCTGCAGTATAATTTTAATTTTAGAAAGCAAAACTATAAAAACTTCATAAGAAGAGATGAAATATTGCCATTTGCGACATGAATGGACCTCGAGATAATCATGCTAAGCAAAATAAACTAGACAGAAAAAGTGGAAAATCACATGATATTATTTACATGTGGGATATAAACCTAAAAGCAACAAATGAAAAGGACAAACAAACAGAGACTCATGGACATGGACAATGGACTAGTGGTTACCAGAGGGTAGGACAGAGGGGACATGGGGGAGGTAGACGAGGTAAAGGGGGTCAAATATGTGGTGCAAGACAGAAATGTAACTATGAAAGATTTGCACTGTTGTAAATATAGATGCCTTACTGTTAAAGCATACAGCAGAAACTTACTGGATTTTGTTAACCAATGTCACCATACAAATAAATAAATTAATTAGTTTTTAATAAAACTTTAACTTACATAGAAGTATCTTTATGGTCTTGAGACACAAAAGAATTTTTAAAAATAAAGATACCAAGAGTACAAACCATATAATATAAAATTCTACGCCATTAAAACTGAGAACTTCTGTTATTCAAAAGACTCCTCACAAAATGAAAAGACGAGTCATGAACTGGAAAGACATATAAAATAAAATGTTTATCCTCCAGGATAAAGAATTCCTACAAATCAATCAAGAAAAAGAAACAACCACGTAGAAAAATGGCCAAAAGACATGAACAGACGTTTTTACAGGTGAGAAAACATAAATGAGCCATACACACATGAAAATATGCTCAATTTCATTATTAAAAATACATTTTAGAACAAATAAGATACAAATTCTCACCTAACGGATTGGCAAATTTTCCCCCCACAAAAATGACAATATCGAGGGCTGGCAAAGACATGGAACAATTAGAACTTTGGAGAACAATTTGGCATTATCTAGTAAATCTGAAGATGCTCATACTGAACCATCAGCAATTTCACTCTGAAATACATGTCCTAGAGAAATGCCTGTCCACGAGAACCAGAAGTCTTGTACAAGTATGTTCACAAACAGCACTGTCTGCAATACAAAAAACTTTACACACAATACTGATGATAGTGTTCTAGAGTGGAATAAATAAATCGTTCTAATATATGCACACAATGACATACTATACAGCGGTGAAAACGAATGACAACCATACACACTCATAGATGAATCTTAAGAACATACTATTGAGGGATAAGAAGTCACAGAAAAATAAATTCCAAATGACTCCATTTAGATAAAGCTTAAAAGCCTGTAAAACTAAGTAAGATATTGTTCAGGATGTTGACGTATGTAGTACAACTACAAAGAAATGCAAGAAATGATGAGCACAGAATTCGAGACAGTGGTCACTCAGAGACGGGGCGGGATGGGATCAGTGGAGCAAAGACCAAGGGCTGGTGAGGGTGTGAGTGCTCCCACACGCCCCAGGCCGGATCGCAAACAGCAGATCACTGTGCCTGAGGAGGGAAGCGGCAGGAGGAGGAGGAGATCTGAGGATGCTGTACTAGGATGACTTCCCTACTTTATTTTTGCCTTGGGCTGAAGTTGCCAAAATTATAACATGGAAATTAGAACCATCTGTTGACAGGATAAGTTAGTGAGCTGGATAGAATTTACCAACAGAAATTCAGAGTAACGTATTTTAGAATCTGCTTCAAATTGTGGAAACACATAAATAAAAAGCCTACTTTATGTGAGAGAGGAGAAAGATATCATTTTATCATTATCTGTGACAGTAAAAATATGGAAACAACTGAAGTGACCATTAACATAATATTGGTTAATAAAACAGGATACATTCATACTCTGGCACATTATTATAATAGTTACAAAAAAATAAATAGACAGGAAATAGGAAAATGGATCGCTAGAACAGAATAGAGTTGTTAAACAGATACTATTTAGTACAGGTTAAAGAGTCATTTCAAAATAAAAGAGAAATATGAAGTGATCAATAAATGTTGTTGAGATAACCAGATGCCCACTGACCTATCTAAAACCACTCACAAATACTTTAAATGCAGAAAGAGAACTAAAACGATTATAATAAAATATGGGTGAATATGTACTATGAGCTTGGTATAAGGAAAGCCTTCTTAAAAACAGAAAAGCAAAAGCTCAGAAGAAAAGGAGGAATAAATATGACTATATAAAACACAAAACTATAAAGACACCAGCAAAACAAACAAAAAAAACTTCTGTAAAGAAAGTTTAAAGACAATTCACAGACTGGAAGATGATATTTGCAACATAAATAACAGAAAGCATTAGTAACACATAAGCAAAAATGCTACAAAATCAACTTAAGTAAACAACACACAACCCAAAAGTAAGATCGGTGAATGATATAAGTAAGCAATCCACAGAAAAGGAAATAGAAATACCCAATTAACACAGAAATATGCAAATTATACCTACTGTGCAATGAAACCTTAATCCAAGTGATAAAAATATAAGGCTTGAACAATATCAAGTGCTGGTGAGGGTGTGTGTGTGACTCGTATTCATACTACGCAAGCCAGTGTAAACTTCTATTGAAATTCCAAGGGGATATTTAGCACTATTAATTAAAATGAAAATAGGCATACATTACGACCCAGGGATTCTAGTTCTAAGAATTTACCCTAAAGAAACGCATATGTGCACAAAGCTATTCACTCAAGCATTATTGCTAACAGTGAAAAACATAACACACCAAAATGTCTATCAGCAGGGAAATAAACAGGCAATGCAAGAGTTAAAAAAATATGTGGTAAATCTCTAAATACTGACATACACTGAAGGATTGCCAAGTGATATTGTTTAAAAAAAAGTTTCAGAAAAATATAGAACAGTGTTCTAAAACAAAATAAAGTCAATTGTACATACTTCTAAAGATACATGTGCGTATGTAAATGCGCAAAGGTCTAAGAGTAACTAACTAATAATAACATTTAACTCGGGGGGGGACTGTGTCGGGGTAAGAAAAAGTCAACGAGATTTTAACTCTATATTGTTTGAATTTTTAAAAACAAGATCATATTCACTTATTAATATGATTTAAAAATAAATACAATTTATAACTACGATACAAAATTATAAATTCTATACTAGGGGTATCGGTAAAGTCCTTTGGGGAACACAGGAGAAATTAGTGTATAGAAAGGTTTCATAGCAGCAGCGACAGCTGAGCTGGGCCTTGTTTGAATAGGGTGTCGTTAAGCATCCATAATTTGGTGGCGGACGGTGGCAGACTATATTTTCCAAAGATGACCGTACTAACACACTTCCCATCCCATATGTTTTTCTTTCGATATGACATTGACACTTGTCCATGGAGAGGTGGGAGTCTACATCCTCTCCCCTTGAACTTGAGCAGACTTTGTAATTGTCTTGATGAACTTCCTCTTGGAGAGGAAGTATCACAGCATGACTTTCCAGATTATTCTTCTGTCTTGTCCTTTCTTTCACAGGATGCTCACCCTTGGGACCTGGCTACCACGTGGTGTTGCTGTGAGGAAGCCCAAACTAGCCCACATGGAGAGACACGTGAAGAGGCCCATGTGGAGAGAAACTGAGGCCCCCGGCCGCCAGAGAGCACCAACTACCAGATCCACGAGTGAACGAGCCTTCAGATGATTCCTGTCTTCAGCCTTTGTGTTCTCAGGCTGAGGCCCAAACATACGTCATGAAGCAGAGAAAAGTCATCCTCAATGTGCACTGTCCTAATTCTTGATCCAGAGAATCCACCAGCAGAATAAATGGTTACCTTGCACCACAAGGTTTTAGAGCAATGTGTGTTACACAGCCAAAGTATGTGGAACAAAGTAAGTGGAACGTACTAAGGAGGAGAAACTACACAAGTAAGAGGACATCATGAAACACTGCGAATATTGGCAGTACTGGGTGATGAGGCCAAGAAGACTGGCTGGGACCAGACTCTGAAAAGTTTTATATGACAGTAAAAAAAAATTAGATATCCTATTGGCAGTGGAGAACTGTTGAACGTTTTTAAGCTGGGAAGCAAAAGGCTAAATTCTGCATTTCAGCAATATCTTGCTGAGATCAGTGTAAAGGAAAGACTGGAGAAAAGACAGACTTAAAAATAGGAAAAGCTCCTCCAATTATGATGAGTGAAATGGCGGATTCATCCCTCACGTGACATGTTTTGTGGCTTTTCATCTTGAGGGTTGTCACTGATGCTTGTCTACACTCAGCTGCACTTGTATTAAAATGTTGGCAGGGAGAACCTGATGTCCACACAAAAACCTGCACATGGATATTTACAGCAGCTTTATTTATAATTGCTCAAACTTGGACACAACTAGCAAGCATGTCCTTCGGTAGGAGGATGGATAACTACCCTGGGATATCCTATTCGGCACTAAAAAGAAATGCGCTCTCAAGCCATGAGAAGACATGGAGGAACCTTAATGCATGTCGCTAAGTGAAGCCAGTCTGAAAAGGCCACATACTGAATGATGCCAACTATATGACTTTCTACAAAAGATAAGAGTGTAGAGACAGTTGAAACATTAGTGATTGCCAGGGATTAGAGGGGAAGGACAAATGAATAGGCAGAGCCCAGTGGATTTGTAGGGCAGTGACACTTCTTTGTATGATACCATAATGGTGGATACGTGTCATTACACATTTGTCAAAACCCACAGAATGTACAACATTAGAGTGAACCCTAATGTACACTACGGACTTTGGATAATAATGCAGTTAGTGTAGGTTCACTGACTGCGTGGATGTCCCACTCTGGTGGGGCATGTCAGTAGTGGGGAAGCTGCGCTTGCTTAGGGACAGCAGGTAGATGGGGAAGTCTCAGTACCCTCCACGCAATTTTACTGTGAACCTAAAACTGCTCTAAAAAAATAATAAAGTCTATTAAAAATGTTGGGGAGCGGGAAACGTATGGGGATAGTAGAAGACAAAAAACGGTTCCTTACTGTTCTTCTTTCAAGCTTTTGGATCCGAATCAGTTTATGTAAAGTGTATTCTAAGAATACAAAGCAAGGTGTCTAAAAAATCATAACCACTTATAACTAATTATCCGTGTGAATAATGCCATCCTTGTATTACAAATACCACCGTAACCCGTAACTTCTCGTTTTTGTGTCTATTAAAACATCCTCATCATTCTCACAACTAGTTTTGTAAGAGAACTATATAAACAGAAACCTGTAAAATAAATCTATACTAAAAAGCTACCGTTTTTATATTTTTGGACAGTGGAGATCTACATAAGGGGAAAATTGAGGTGCACGGTCTAAAGATGAGGGAGAGGATGAAACTCAGAACACGAGGAGCCACCGCTGTGATGAGGGGAAGGACGGTTGGATGAGTATAAAAGCAAAGATATATGAGGGGATGAAGATGCTAATGAGGAAGTTTCATTCCCAACTTGGCAGAAGATCTTTCGTCCTATTTTTTCAGAAAATCAAGAGGGGAATGTACTGAAAATTGAGAGTTCATGGATAATAGAGACAGGATGGAGTGGCTCAACAGTGAATCAATCAGACCCTGAGTAACGGCGGAGCCCAGATGGAATTTGATAGTATAATTTATTGGAGGCCAGTTTTGTAAAATTTTATACTTTCTTTCTCTAATGTTAATTATTTAAGAGGTGATTAACCAATTTGCGAAAAACCATGCATCTTGCTTTTTCGCCTTTTTGTCTAATGCTTGCTTTTGAAAAATGTCATAATTTAAACTCTTCATCAAAGAGAAGTTAATACAAATGAGAAAGAAACTAAGATTAATATTTTATGCTTTTTAAAACCATTTGCAAAAGATTGAAGGTTCGTAGTTAATAGTTTTTGAAACAAAACAATGAAAAACGAAAAATCGAAAAAATTGAAACAAATGGTAAAATAAGGTTATAGAATCATACGTGGGTTGAATCTGTCCATGCTGTCCTGTCCTTCATTATCAGTTATTAAGCTGTTGTTACTATATTTCACAAAATAAAATCTGAGGAAAAAACTCTACTGTTTCTTATTCATGTTTCTGAGTAAACTTCCTATTCTTTAACTAACTCACCTGCATCCCGGAGATTACCAGCATCTGCTTGCCCTTCTGACAACCACGTAGTTGACGAGATAATGGCAGGAGGAGTCGTTGGCAAAAGTGGCTCTGGATCATCCTCGTAAAACAGTATCAGGTCCTTACAAGAAACAAGAGAGCACATGAAGGTTGGAAAAAATTAATCCCACTGCCTCAATTTGTTACAACAGATGGACAATTTATGGACATACAATCTGTATATGCTATAAGCATATTTTGATAGAAAGAATTCACACGTAAATTATCTATACGTCTGGGTGTCCACTGAGTGTAGGGTGATTCAAATGAAGTCTATACAGTGGGATTGGTTGATATGTCTTTTTTCCCTATGAACGGGGATTTTTTTATAGCACTTTATTGTAATTGACATACAGTAAATGCATAAACCTTAAGTGTAGAGCTCAATAACTTTTAACTAGGCATGTACCTATATAAGCGCATTTCCTTCACTCCAGAAAGTTCCCTCAAGCTCCTTTCCAGTTGATACCATCCCCCCTCACCATCAAACAGCATTCTATCTTCTTTCGCCATCGATGAGTTTGCCAGTTCTTGAAATTCATATGTGTAATCCTATACTATGTTTTCTCTTGTATCTGATTCCCACTGCTTAACATAATGTTTGTGAGACTCATCCACATTTCGTGTGTAAGTAGTCTCCCCTTATCTATCTGTGATTTCGCTTTCTGGGGTTTCAGTTACCCACTATCAACCACGGTCCAAAAATATTAAATAAAAAATTCCAAAAATAAATATTAAATTGCACATCATTCTGAGTATTGCGATGAAATCTTGCACTGTCCCACTCTGTCCTGCTCAGGACATGAATCATCCCTTTATCCAGGATATCCATGCCGTATACGCTGCCCACCCATTTTGTCACTCAGTAGCCATCTTGGGGATCAGATTGACTGTCATGGTATCACAGTGCTTGTGTTCAAGTCACCCTTAAGTGGCCTAATGCTACGTCACAATGCCTACATCATTCACCTCACGTCATCTCATCGCGGAGGCATCGTGCCACTTACATCGCCACAAGAGGAAGGGTGAGTACAGTACTATAAGGTATTTTGTGAGAGACAGAGAGAGACATTCACATAACTTTTATTATAGGATATTGTTATAATTATTCTTATTATTAGTTATTGTTGTTAACCTCTTACTGTGCCTAATTTATAAACTTTGTCATAAGTGTGTATTATAGGAAAAAATGTGCTACATACAGGGTTCAGTACTACCCTCAGTTTCAGGCATCCACTGGGTCTCAGAACACATCTGGCATAGATAAGGGGGGACAGTTGTATCGGTAGTCCTTTTTTCATTGCTGTTAAGAAGTATTCCATTGCATGGATATATTGCAATTTTTTAATCCATTCTCCAGCATATAAATATTTGGGTTATTTCCAAATTTCAGCTATCATGAATAAAGCTACTGTGAACATTCTTATACAAATCTTTTTGTGGCCAAATGCACTCATTACAGGGGAATAAAAGCTAGGTCACAGGTTTATTTTTAACTTCATTAGAAACTGCCACATCAAGTGATTTGCCACTTTTTATAATCCAGCTTTTACTTTGAAATCATTACAGAGTCACAGTCGGTTGTAAAAAATAATAGAGAGATTCTGTGTACCTTTCACCCAGTTTCCCCTAAGGATAACACGTTGCAAAGTTATCGTGCTGTACTGTATCACATCCAGGATATCGGCACTGAGACGGTCAAGAACATTTCCATAGCCCTAAGGATCCTTCCCGATGCCTTTTTACCACCACACCCTGCCCCGCAACTACCAATCTGTTCTCCATTTCCATAACTTTGACATTTGAAGAATGTTATATAAACGGAATCACACAGTATATAACCTTTGGGGATTGGCTTTTTTCATCTGGCTTAATTTCTGGAGATTCATCTAAGCTGTTGTGTGTATCAACAATTTCTTCTTTTTTATTGCCAAGTAGATTCCATGGTACAAATGTAAGTCAGTTTAACCCATTAAAGGACATCTGGGTAGTTTTCAGGTTTTAGCAATTACAAATAAAGCTACTGTGAACACTGCGTATAGGTTTTTGTATGAAAATAAGTTTTCATATCTTTGGGATAAATGCCTAAGAGTACAATTGCTGAGTCATATGGTGGTGGCATGTTTAGTTTTATAAAAAAACTGCCAACAGTTTTCCTGAGTAGTTGTGCTATTTTATATTCCCAGAAATACGTGATCCAATTTCTCCACATGCTCATCAGCATTTGGTATTGTCGCTATTTTTTACTTTAGCCATTCCAATATTTCACTGTGTTTAAATGACATATTCCTAATGGCTAATGAGGATGAACATTTTTTCATGTGCTTTTTGCCATCTGTATTTGCCGAAGTGACTGTTCATATCATTTGCTGTTTTCTAATCGGGATGTTTGGTTTTTAACCGTTGAAGTTTTAAGAGCTGTTTATATGCTGTAGAGATTAGTCCTTTGCCGAATATGTGGTTTGCAAATATTTTCTCTGTTTATATGCTGTAGATATTAGTCCTTTGCCGGATATGTGGTTTGCAAATATTTTCTCCCAGTTTGTAGTCTGCCTTCTCATCCTCTTCACAGGGTCTTTCACAGAGCAAAAGTTTTTAATTGTGATGAAGTTTTACAACATTTCCCCCCCTTTTTTGGGATCATGTTTTTGGCCAGCCCTAGATCTCAAGGATTTTTCTCCTATTTTAAAAGAATGTTATAGTTTTACACTTACAGTTAAGTCCATGATCCATTTGGAGTGAATTTCTGTATAAGGTTTGAGGTCGTAGTTTTGCCTATGGACGTCCAGTTGCTCTAATATCATTTGTTGAAAAGGTTATCCTCCCTCCATTACATTTCTTTTGCACCTTTGTCAAAAATCAGTTGGCCATATTTGCATGGGTCTATTTCTCGGCTCTCTATCCTGTTCCACTGCCCTAAGTGTCTATTCCTCCGCCAACATGAAAAATCCCTAAATGGTTACCAATATAAAATGGTTAAGTAAATTAAAATTCATTTTATACATCAAGAATATAGTGCAGTTGCCTCTCCAAGGCCAGCCGCACCAGCTGAACGTCATGGTGGCCTCTGTCCAGGTCCAGCATGGCCAGCAGCCTTGGGCCTTTGGCACCCTGCGGCTTTGCATCTGCATCTGCAGAGATAGTGAGAAGCAGACCTGCAGGTTGAAGTTTAAAAGTAATGAATTGAGCCCTGAAATGAATTAAAGGTGGTAGTTAGGAACTTAAAAAACAAAATGTCACATGAAAACCATCATCTTAAGATGTTGAGTGAAAAGACCTCTGTGATGAAATTTCTATTAATCTGATCTCCCAGGGGTGCCAGACAGAATCTGCACAGCCTCTGCTGCTAACCGCTAATGCCTATGAAGTCTCCCCCAAAAAGGAGAATCATTCAGAGTTCCTTGGATGTCATCTTCAAAAGTAGCCAAGAATTCAAGTGACAGTGAGTTTATCCCAGAAAATCTTTGGAAGTTACAATCTTTGGCAGAAATTGGGATATAACTACACATTCAGAACAGTTTAGGTGAAATAGATATTACTCGTGTATTGGCAGAGCTGTAGTGATTGGAGATTGAAGGTAATTAATAACATGTATATGCTCTTTTGTGGGAAAATAAAGGGAAACAGGTGTTCAGCCTAAAATTACATTTCTCGGAGTGGGTTTCCCGTGAAGTCAATGTTTTCTGAGCTTAAATTCTGAAGCACCAATAAAAAATTTTTTAAATGAAGAAAAAAGAATACGGCACGGGTATATGTGCTTATAATAGAAATATGTCCTTAACATGTAGTTTAGTGGAAAAAAGCGTATTTTGGAATGATATATATTGAATGATTCCATTTATTATTATAGAAAGATATCCAAGAATTTTTGCTTTGTTCTGAGCATGTTGCAGAGCATTATATATTGAATGAATCCATTTATGTAAAAGAAAATGTATAGGCACAGAAAATTCCCTCCCCCCAAAAAAATTCATAGAAAACTGCTAGCAATAGTGGCCTCTGAGGACAGGAACTGAAGGAGTATAGAAATGTAAGAAGAAACTGTTTTTTACTCTTTAGCCTTCATCTTGTTTAATTTTTTTCCGACAAGTATTTTCTAATTTAAAAAAGAATAAAAGTACACACATGAAAATAAAAAGCGACTTTTAAGTATAAAGCAATGATACAGAAAAGAGATAAAGGGATAATGAATTAACATAATTAGAATAAGTATAATTTCCATTTCTCTAACAGCTCTGATGAGTTCGAATTTTTACAAATATAATAAATGACATGCTAATAAACCCAAAGATAAAAACTGTTTACTCTTCATTTAGCAAAATAATAAATGGAGGCAGTAGGAAATAAAAACTTATCTATCACTAGCAATTTAGTAACTCACAAATAGACTGAAGGCTTTGGTCAGCTTTAATTTTGTGTAAACCAATTCATAGCAGCCCTCTCTGTTGCTATGGGAACAACTGTGACCAAAAAAAGTCATAACCTCACTGGTGAATCTCCTCCAAAAGGAAAAGAGGAAGGTCTTTTGAGGTGGCGAAAAGCTACAAATACCTTTACTAATTAGCAAATTTAATAATAAAGATTCTGGACAGTATGCAGTGGGAAAACACATCTGTGTCTCAGTGTCATAAACGTAAAGGCTTTCTTTTACACAGGCAAGCTCTGCTCTGCTTTTGAAAGCCCTATTCTGTTAAGAATTTTATTTATTGCTTTAAGATAATTCTCTCATTTGGAGAAAGAGAATAGTTAAAGAGGTTTCTATTTAAAGTTTTTCAAAGATATTTTTTAAGCAGCCCTCATTCTGCCTAAGCAACCAACAATATCATTTCTTTCTCATTCTGTATTAAGAACATGAGAATTGTAATGTAGCTGCAGTACATTTGGCAACAACAATTAGATTTACTGTTCAACTTGATAGCTTTTGTCTTCTGCTGCAAAAGCAGATTACTGAAGAGGACATATTGGAGTGCAGCAAATGTTCCTGACAGTAATAAGAGGAGATGCTTGTCAGCAGGATGATGGAATAGTGTTATGATATAGTAATGTTTTGAAAACAGAAAATCCAGCTTTAAAATTCTTTTGAGAGAAGGGTTTTTTTGTTTTTTGGTTCTTTGCTCACCAAGATAAGAAGTGGAATGATATAAATCAATTACAGTAGGTTCCTCTAAAGTAAAAAAACCAATAATAATGAGAATTTAAAGACTGAGTAGCATTTTATGTCTTTGTTAGGCTCCAAAGCATGTAAGATTATTCCAGTCTATTTTCTCTCTTAAAAGTCATCAGCAGCAAATAAACTGATCTCGAATTTAAAAATCATTTTGACTTAATGTTATACGTTTTAAAATAATCTATTTTCAAACTGTGGGCTATTATGCAATTAAGGAAAAGTGAAATCTTAATTTTATGTTCTTTTCTGGGCTGCTAGAAAATCTGGTAAATCCAGTACCTCATTGGATTGGGGAAAGGATTTGGGAAGAGAAGATCAAGAAATAATTTCCTCACAGGAACTGTGGCAGGGAACACTAAACAAAGCACTCTGAGCAAGACACCAAACAAGCCTCTTTCACAGGAAGAGAAGGAAGTTAACAATGAATGTCTACTATTCCCTCGTTTCTTCATTAACAAAGATGTGGCAACTGAAGATTCGATAATGACTAAGACTAAAAAGGTATCTCCTTTCAAGAAGCTGTCATTCTACTAGGAGAATAACACATAAAACTGAAAAACAAATGAGTGAATGTGATAATGTCATATTGTCGAGTGGGACAGATTTACAGTCAAGACGGTCTATAAGGAAATACTTTGGGGATACCTTCCTTCTCCAAAGGTAGCTCTGAAAGAGAAAACACGAATGTGAAAATTAAAGACACGGTTGTGCTCAAAAACAAAATAAATATCTTCATGGATGAGAGCATGAACAAAATAAATATCTTCATGGATGAGAGCAGAAACGTGTAATGGTAAGGAAGTGGAAGCTGTGGACCTTTGTGGGGCTTTGGGTCCGGACAAAAGGCAGAGAAAACTAGAAGCTCAAATTCTAAGGGGTTAAATACAGATTTAAAGTGTCCATCCAAGAAAAGAGTGTTGAACATGGGTTCACTGCTTGAAATTATGCCCAGGTACCGGGATCTCCTGCTTATAAAGGAAGCTGAAATAACCTGGCATCGATCACGGCCCGAGACTATGGCTTCTTAAAGTATTATATCCAGGTAGGTGAGAGGATACAAACTAAACTTCACTGGCAACTGATGCTCAGCATCCCTTGCTCTGGGGACCGGATCTGCATCGTCACCGATATGATTAAATGAAGGTGCTCCAAAGTGTCAGCATTAAGTCCTGAATGTGAACCTATAGTCCGGGGCGTCAGGAGGAGGCAGATGAAAAACTGTTAGGCAGGAAAGGGTAAGGACACGCAGAGAAAAGGAAGATAAAAAAAATCCGAGCCACTCAAGAGGAGCTTACAAATCAATATTCCAAAACACAGAAAAAACTGAATTCATTCCTGACGAAATGAAACTAAGAAATTTAAAAAGTATTTAAAAGTACGTTTAGAGTCCGCAAATACATAATGGAAAGGATAACATTAAAGGAATAAGAAAACAAGATACAAAAACAGGTGGAGTTGAAATAAGCTCAAATAGATATAAAGAAGCAATGAGAAATCCTAGAAGTGAAAAATAAAGCTATTGAAATAAAACACTCAATGGACAGGAAAAATTCTAGAGTGGGCACAGAGGAAAAGAGAAAAAAATAAACTGGAGGATGGTTCTGATTAATTACCTAAAACTCAGCATGGAGATAATGAGACAAACATATTTTCTAAAAAGCAATTGAAAAACATGGAAAACGAGAGATTAAGTGGCCAAATATACCCAATAGAAATTAAGAAGAAAAAAATTTCAAGGAAATGGAGAAAAAGTAATATTTGGGGAGCTACAGACGCCAGAATTAAAGATCCGTGTTTTCACATGAAAGTGCAAATAGGAGTGAGTAGGTAGGTGTATGCCTAAGAAGGTAAGAGAACACTGAAGAATAGGTTCTGGTTCTGGTTCTGGTTCTGGTGGCTTCCTCCCTCAGGAGCAATCCTGGAGATACTATAAAGAGACGACATCGAAATAAGAAGAAATTCGAGAGGCTGCTGGGGAGTTGGAGGGGCCGTTCCGAACTGGTCTGTTTGGGGGTGCGGGGAGCCAGTGCTGGCTTTAGCCTGGGGCAGAAGGTGGCTTGTGCACTGGAAGGATAAAATAAGGAAGAAGTCGGTAGCGTTACCCCCACCATCCGTTGCCTTGGAACCTGCCTGCGCCCCTGCTCTGACTGGGACAGCTGTGCTCAGGAGTGACTCTGGTCAGTACGGGAGTCCCGAGTGGGTAAGGAGATGAGAACAGTCAGTGGGAACCTCTACGATCCCCCAGGGCAGGCGGTTTACAATTTAAGGAGTGTCTCCCCTAAAGCTGCTTCTTCCTGGGGTGCTAAGAATAAATATCTAACTTGAGGCATAGATCCTTAAAGTAGAGAATGATTAACTCTCATATCCTTGGAGGAAGTGGGGAGGGGAGAGAAGTGCCCTCTACCCTAGAGGCCACTTCCCCCACCTCCCACGGAAGCCGATAGGGCTGTCGCAGGCGAAGGTCTGGCCTTCAGCAGCCCTAATGAGAGAAGCCATAACCCATAGGGGTAACCAGTCATTTGAGGATCAAAATTATTTTGCAAGAAAAATTAAAAACTGAATTATAGTTTTCATTGGAAGCACAGATATTAGAAAAGGTAGACCAAGAATTTAAAATAAGTTTAATATACATACTAAAATAAATAAGATATAAGCAATATGAAACAGGAACAAACACAATAAAAAGAATGAAATAGAGATATTAACTATCAAATGTTAAAATAGAATGTTGAAGTAGGGAACAGAGATGGGATAAATAGTGGAATGACTATGGCTGAGAACGAATTAGTAAACTGGAAGATCATGCTGAGGAACTCTAGAAGAAGAAAAAAGAAAACAAAAAGAAAAATAGAAACTTTAAAGAAAAGTTAAGAGATAGAAAGATAGAAAGAAAATTATTACTAAGATCCAGATAAGAAGAATCTCAAAAAGAGAGAAAAATGAAAACAGTAGGAAATCTAGGAACCGGAGATAACTTTCTCAGAATTAAATAGAGAGGAAAGTCTTCCTCCTGGGAAGTCTCATAGGGTGACAAACAAGAGAGATAAGGAAAATTCACACTTAAGCTATTACAGTAAAATTTAAGTCTTTTCAGCCAATGGTGTTGAAACAATTGGACATCTGTAGACAAAAAAAAGTTGTGGTTTTTTTTTCAAGGAACCCTGACCTATACTTTACTCCTTATACAAAAATGAATTCAAAATAGATCACAGACCTAAATGTAAAACATAAAACTACAAGAAGGAAATAAGAGAACCATAAAATAAAAAATTGATAAACTGGACTTCATCGAAATTTAAAACTTTTGCCGTGGAAGATAATTGTTAAAAAGAAAAGAAAAGCCACAGACTGGAAGAAAATGTATGCAGATCACATCTCTGACAAAGGATTTGTATCCAGAATATATGAAGAACCCTCAAAACTCAATGGTAAAAACAAAACAAAACAAAACAAAACCAATCCAATTAGAAAGCGAGCAAAATATATGAACATATATTTTACCAAAGAGAAGTTATGATGGCATAAATAAGCACATGAAAAGCAAGATATTCAACATCATTAGCCATTTGGGAAACACAAAATCACAATAAGATGTCACTACAAATGTATTACAATAGCTAAAATAAAAAACAGTGGTAATAACAAACAAAAAACCGGTGCAGAGAACCTGGATCTCTCACGCACCGCTGGTGGGAATGTAAAACGGTACAGCCACTATGGAAAACGGTTTGACAGTTTCTTACAAAACTCAGTATGCACTTACCATACGACCCAGCAGTCACACTCCTGGAATTTATCCCAGAGATAAGAAAACTTTACATATAAAAACCTGTACACAAATGTTCACAGCAGCTTTATGCATAAATAGCGCAAACTAGAAACACCCAAATCTCTTTCAATGGATTGTTGAATAAATGGTTGAACGGTCGAATAAACTCTAGGACATCTATAAAATGGGATGCTACTCAACAACAAAAAGGAATGAATTATTGATATGGATCTCAAGAGCATTACGCTGAGTGAAAAAGAAAATCTATCTCAAAGGTTACATATTGTCTGGGTCCATTTATACAACATTCTAGAAATAACAACTATAGAGATGGAAAAAAGATCAGTGGTTGCCAGGGGCTTTGACTGGGGGTGGTGAGATGGGGTGGGTAACATAAGGGACTACTTTTGTGGGGATAGCACCGTTCCGTATCTTGATTTGGGTACTGGTTGCATGAATCTATACTTGAGGATAAAATTGCATAGAACACACACACAGAGGTTAAAAAAATTGACTACTGAACTGAAAATTTGAAAACTGACTAAGGTCTGTAGTCTAGTCAGCAGTCACAAACCAATGTCCGCTTCCTGGTTTGATGTTGTATGACAGCTGTATAAAATGTCAACACTGAGGGAAGCTGGGTGAAGGGTACCTGGGACCGTCCTATTTCTACACCTTCCTATAAGTCTATAATTATTTCATGCTAAGATGTTTTTTAAAATGAGTAGAGAAAGATGAGACTGTTTAATAAATTAAATATTGTTTATCCACAGGAGTTCAAACCAAATAAGACCCCTATCTTACACGATATAGTAAAATTATAGAAGGCATAGGGATTTCAAGATTTAGAAGGAAAATATGAGATCTTTATTATATTGGGATAAAAAAAGAATTTCTTAAATAGCACAAACAATAAAGGAAAACTTTGATAATTTAACTTTATTCTTATTGAACACTCTGTATAACAAAGACACCAAAAACAAAGTTAACAGACAAGCACAGGTTGTCTTAGAACACATGAAGCTCAAAAAGGCAAGAAAACAAATTCTCCCCTACAGCCTGCAGAAAGGGATGCAGCTCTACAGAACCCTTGATTTGAGCCCAGTGAGACCATGTCAGCATCTAAACGCCAGAACGGTAAGATAAAGCGTCTGTATTGACGTAAGGCACGGTGTTTGCGGTAACTCATCAGAGCAGCAACAGGAAAGCACTGCGGTGACTTACCTCTGTTGACTTCCAAGCATTAAACTCAAGTGGCAGTGTTTCCTGGGACAACACGGTTCCACTAGACAACTGGATGTCTTGGCACTGCTCTTGTTTGAATCCTGCCTTGGCAGCGTTTTCTGTCAATGACACAAAGCTAAGATTTTACCTTGGCAAAGAACGGTAATGTTTTTACATTAGCTCACAATTTTTAAGTTAATCACTTCTGAAGACCCATTCTGTCTACAAAATATACTTCATCTGCCAATGGTTATCTAGGAATATTAATCATTTTAATATATCACTTAATAACAATTGACAATATATCTCTTTATAATTATTTTAACGTATCCGTTTATAACCAGATTTTAAAAATACAACTTCAATTCTAGCCCTTTCTCCCATCAACAATTCTATTTGATAACTTTATTATCTGAAACATCTTTTTAAAATAAAATATAATATAGTATAGAAAATAGTTTGAAAATGTGAAAATGATTCAAATGAAATTTTAGCAAAGCAGGAATAACAACTATAATGATTCTAAGCAACATTTAAAAGAACCTTATTACTGTTGTGTGAATGTCATCCATTCTAAGCAAAACTAATCAGAAATGTACATATTATTTGATAAGAAAAAACCTTTAAATTTTTTAAACTTAAAAAGAATATGCCAATGAAAATAAACTGATATTTGTGCCTGTATATTTTTGCTGAATTTAATGTTTTTTGTAGTCTTAACATCATTTTCCTTCCATGTTAATTACTATGTAAACAAAGTATTAGAGCCAACTATATCTCAGCATATTATTAGGTGCAATTAGAAATATAAGAAAGCTATTTTCAAACTGACGTATGCACACCATTGGAGGTACTGAATGAATTTCCAAAGGTTAGGTGGGCACAGATAATCTTAAAGAATCAATGTCCAGATTCACAACTTCTCTATATATTCTTTCCAAAAACTGATCTGCCTGAGAATGCAACTGCGTGGAAGCATCAGGCTAGTTCTTTCCCCCTTCCCTTTCATAATCTATTTTCTCCTACTTAATAAAGAAAGACATATCCTTTACCCAGTATTATTATGGTATATCTTCCCTTAAGGTGCAAATGTGAGAATCTCTAAGGCATCAAACAGTAGTAAAAAAGACTGGGTGGAGAAGCAATTTAATCAAGGCACAAAAAACCCAGAGTAGAGCTTCAAAGTTTGTTTTGTCTTACACATTTCATTTAATGGCAAAGCGTGACATAAGTAACAGGGAATTTTGGTCCAGACCAGGATGTCTGGTATTGTAGTATGGAGAAGCAGGATAGTTGACACGTTTCACTTAATGTCAGGACAGCTGACAAGTTCCATTTAGTGCCCCTGTGCTACTGTCAAAGAACACACCACTCCTGAGGAAGAATCCCATGAGAGGAAAGCAAAGGAAGCAAGGGAGGCGGGGACCCCTATGTCATCGATGCAACGACCTTATGAAAGGCTTCGCGCCTTGGCTGTCTGTCTTAGAAAGAGAGTTCAAGAGTGTGACTGCAACTAGAGTGACGTTTATTTACACATCTATTTGAATAAATAAAGTAAGACGTTTCCTGAAGTTTAAATCTGACGTGGCTGGTTGTTTTGACAATAACGGCTGGTTTTGCCAACTAGGTAAATATGATAAATAATTTCCAAAAATTGAATGAACCAAACCTGCAAAGTTGATGAAAATATGTTTAAAACATGACACAATAAAATCATTTTCTCAAGCAATTACTGTATTGACAGGCATGTTGTGATTAATGTTTTTGTTTTTTCCATACTTCCTGAGTATATTGTGTTAAAGCGTAACAGGTATAATTAAGTGATTTGCTAAATTTGAGTAAAACATTTTTGGTATTATTCTCAGAACCTGAGAAAGTAAATTACTCCTAATGACTGTTTAACAAACCTTTTCCCAAGTAGGGAGTTTCTAATCCTTTCCTTCCAACGACACTGAAAAAAAGACCTAATCAAGTTAACAGTTGACAAGAGATGAAAAACATTTTTATAATGAATCACTACATAATTTTTGGCATATTACTTGGAAGGAAGTCATTGAGTTGATTGACATTGCTGTAATAACATATCTACTATTCCCACCTACGATTTTATGTGAACAAGTGTTTGCAGCATTTACATATATAAAAATGTAAAACAGAAACAATTTATGCTGAACCCTGCTTATTTCTAGCAATAAGTAATATTCATATGTGGGTAAATGAACAGTTCCATTTACCTCATAAAAACATGTATTTCCAATAAAATTGTACCCTTTATGTTTAATAAGTATTTATAAAAATTTATAATACACTTCTGTGGTTTTGGTTTTGCTAAAAATAATTGAAATGACAAGTCAATCTAGAAGGAATATTTTACCACTTAAAGCCTCTGGTCACAGAAAATTTAGAAAAATAATTTCAACTTATGTACGTATTTGATGTAGGGAAGACTTTCAAGCAAAAAAATACCTTTTATTCAAATAAAATTCTGTGAGAGATGTGGAATAGAAATATGACTTCAAGTAGAAAAGAGAATGATGTAAAAATTCCAACAGTTAAAGACTCGGTGTGTTTTTCAAATGAATGACTACGAGTATCAATCACAATGGTATTTAGATTCCTTTAGTTACCCTCAATAGTCTCAAGTAGCACTTTTGTTTAAACAGTTTTATTTTGTATTCTTTTGTCTTTAACATCAATATTTTGAATTGTATTTACTTAAACTTATAATAAAATTTCATCTGTCAACTTAAAAATGTATAAGGAGGTATGTAATTTTTCAAAATCATTTTAAGGGTTATGTAAGAAAAATAGCTTGAAAAGCTATGGTATAAGACTTGGTCCTTACCTTCGAAAAATGTATAGCCTGACTGAGAAGTTATGTCTAACATGCAGACTTACAGGAAATAATCAGAGGAGAACAATTACATGCTGAACTTTCTTAAATTAACTTTAGGACTAGACATGCCAAGGAGGAAAAAAAATCAATGTATACCAGAGTAATCAGAAAGAGCCTCAAATAGCAAGTAAAATTTGAACACGCTTCGAAGGATGGCTAGGATCCTGATAAGAGTAGAGGAAGAAATTATTCCAAGCAGAAGGAACTACATGGGCAAAGAAGCAAGTCTGGTACATATGAAAGATACTGAAGAAAGAATAAGAACTTCACATTAAAGGTTCTAACTTTAATTTTCTTGTAACTTCACATGAAAATGAATAATTAAAATGAGTTTCTTTTGGACTTGGAGATTTTATAATTAATACTGGCAAACAGCAGTGGTTTGAGGCTTAGATCATTTATGTACTTTCATAAATGATTTAATCCGGAATTGTATTATCACTCTTTGGGAATTCAGAAGCAGAATCATCCTTGAAATGCTATGAACCGAGTTTTTAGACATCACAGAAGCAGATTAATAAAAATTTCAGGAAGTCAATTTTGAGGTAAAGTGTGAGGAAAACTGAAGAATATCAACTGTGAATGAAAAAATCTTGCATAGGGATGCATTTTTATCTTAGAATAGCCAAAATGTTATAAACCTATATTAAATAATCTTATAGGGGCAAGAAGGAAGGCAGTTATAATATTGTGAGTCTATGGAAACGTATTTAGAAATTTTTTAGTTGCAGGCAACACACTGGAAGTGAGGTGTGCTTAATTAAATGAGATGATTACGCAACATTTATTTCTGGATGTTCACAAGCCAGAGGAAGGGGAGAACACACATTTGGTTCCTTAGTGGAAATGAAGTCCCTTTGGTATCATAAACTATCAACTGAGACTATGAACTCACAAGGCAAGGAGGACTAGTGTGTGAGTGAGAAACCTCAGAGGAAAAAGCGAGGATGCAACAGGAAATGACGCTCTTGAGTCATTCGACGATGAGTGCTTGGATGCCGAGGCTGTAGGTGCTTTGTAAAACTATCTAGAGAGAAGCCATCGATCTCGTCGAGCCTGTGCCACTTCGATAATCCCGCAGAGCAGAATTGGTAAACCCTGTGATATTTCTTAGATGAGATATCAAACTGACGTTCGCCCTACCAGACATTAACATTGCAACAGCATGTTTTGGAAATAAAATGCTCCATAAACTGAACAAATTCCCAAATTTTTCCATTTATTATTTAGTATCTAGTAAACAGTGTTACTATGTATTGACAGTGTCCTTTCGGGTATAATTTAAGTTAATCAGTCATTTACTTAACAAAATTATTTTTTAAAAATAAACAAATGTATCCTTCATAGAAAATAGTCATTAGGCTAGTGAAAAATTGATAAGACATGTAAGTCTCATAGTAGTTAAGTTTATATCTAACTTTTGCAGGATCATGAGTTTGGAATCCTAACAATTTCATTGTCTTGGGGCATAATTACACTTCAGCATCTTCAAATAATATTTGTCCTAATTTTTTAAACTGCCATTTTATAATAATTTCAAACTTAAAGTTGCAAGAGCAGTACAAAGAACTATATACTCTTCCTCCAGATTCACCAATTGTTCACATTTTGCCCCATTTGCTTTATAATTCTCTTTTTTCATTTACGTAACATATTATGATAGCCCTATAATTTAGATCTTGAGGAAAGGCCATAGTCCTAGGCTGGGTTCCCCAGGAAACAGTTGCCGTGGCTCAGATTTGTATGAGAGAGATTCACGAGGGGGTGTCCCCAGAAACAGCACGTGTGAGGAGGGCGAGAGGCGAGAAGAGGCCAGGGAGAGACTGAACTGCAGCGGCTGCAACAGAGGCCTCAGCCAACCCTACCAGAGGTTTTGGGGCTGGGATGGCTCTTCACAGCTGTCCTGCCTTGAAGCAAGGGGACTGGACCACATTTACAGGTCACTGGATGTAGCATCTCTCTGGAAGTGGGCAAAGAGCCTGGGCAAAGAGGCTCTCTTCAGCTGTTGGGAAATCCCAGAGGACTCAAGACAGCCCTGAGCCACCAACCCTCCCAGCAGGACTGAATGCCTTGATCTTGAAGTGGGAATCTGGGGGGCGGGGGGGGGAAACCACAGCACCCACTACAGGCACAACCTCTAGGATCCTGTTTACTTCTGAGAAATGCTGCAGAGGGACAGGAGACAGAGTATAAGTACTGTAAACCTTGTCTGAAAGGTGAATTTTGACATTAGTGGGGAAAAGGCATTTTTTTTTTTTTAATGAAAACAGGAAAAGGACAAAGAATAAGAAAGCAGAGATGTTTAAGCAGATTTTAAAATCTGAAATTGGTAAATAAAAGGTGAGCCAGGACAAAATTTTGTTGGAGGAGATCTTAAAATGGGAGTTATGGCAATTTTATTTCAGTGTTTTGCTCGCAATAGCATACAATATTTGAGTCCTCGCGGTCGTTCTTCCTTAAGATAATAGGAAACAGGAAAAGCCACAAGGTGTGTTAAACGCTCAGCTACGGGGACAAGGAAAAATACAGTCACTCCCTACAAGGGCAGGTTTAAATAGACTCCTGGGTTAAGACAACAGGGTGGAACTGTGACACAGAATTTGTATCACCCAATACTTAATGTTTTTTTAAAAAATATTTCACAAAACTAACAATCAAATTTTACAATAGCAATCTAATGCAGAAACAGATACGACTGAAAGTAATTTATTAAAGAAAAAAGAGGAAAATAACTGGTGGCCAAGAAAAGAAACAAGATCTAGGACGTCCCTTCTTCTCCAAAGGTGATGATCCTGAGGAGTTGACAAGATTCTGAAATTTCTCATCAATATCCAAATATCTGGAAAAAAGGGAACTGAGTGGACAATGGTTTTTCTCCTCCTTTGACTGAAAAGAGG
>NW_024342469.1:6821959-6978766 GCF_902729225.1 Pteropus medius | reverse complement strand
CTCTACCTTAGCCAAAGGGCCTCAATCTCATATGGAATCCCCGACACCCTCTTCTGCCACCAACTGGAAAGAACTCTGCTTTTCAAATGGTTCTGTGTGATTAGGTAACCACCTGGATACCCTCTTTTGACATATAATGTAATATAACCTGAGAGTAATAATTCATCATATTAATAATTTTACACACATTCATAAAGGCAAGGGCCATCGGGGCTTATTCTCAGAATTATGTCTCTACAAGAAATTTATAAATGCTTGTCTAATGTTTGTACTTTTTTCTGTTATGTTTAAGAAATCCTGACCTATTTCAATGTAAAAAAGGTATTCGCTTTTATCTTCTTCTAACCATTTTTTTTTTCACTTTTAAGTCCTTAAGTCATCTAGAATCTGTTTCTGTGCATGATATGAGGTAGAGATCTAATTTTATTTTTTTCAATATGGATAAATAATTGCCTTTGATAATATTAAGTAGCTCATCTCTTCCCCACCTGAGTGAAATGTCATCTTGTCATATAATAAGATAACACAGTTTCCTAGGTCCATTTTTGGGGCTCTACAGTTTGTTACATTGGTCCATACACCCATCTCTGCATCAAACCACACTGTCATGACAACAGATGCTTTAGTCCTGTTACCTAGAAAGGCAAGCCCTCCACTAGTCTTCTTCAGGAATGTTCTGGATATTCTTGACCTTTTGATTCTTCCAGATAAATTTTAGAATCAGCCCATCAAATTCAGTTTTAAAAATCTTTTTTGGATTTTGATTATAATTGCACTGAGTAAGTGGTTCTCAACTGGGGACAATTCTGGCTCCCAAGGGACATTTAACGATGTCTGCAGATATTTTTGGTTCTCACAGCAGGAAAGGATGTACGCTAATAGCATCTAGTGTGCAGAGGCCAGGAATACTGCTAAACATCCCACATCACACAGGACAGACCTCACAACAAATAATGGTCTGGCTTTCAGTGTCAGTAGTACCAAGCTTAAGGAACTTTCCTCTAAATCTTTGCAACTTGGAGAGAACTGATATTTACATTTTTGAGTGTGTCAATAGACAAACATGAATATCTTTCCATTTATACAGGTCCTCTTTAATGTATTTCAATTAAGTGTTATAATTTTCAGTGTACAGATCTTGTACATCTTTTGTAAGATTTACTCCTAAGTAGATCATGATTTTTTGCTATTATAACTGGTATTTTTTATAAACTATATTTATTGTTTATAGCTGACATATAGAAATATAATTTGATTTATATATTTTGATCTTAGAATGAGCCATCTTGCTAAAATTCTCAGTATTTCTAATATGTCTATAGATCTTTTTGAGTTTTCTATATGAAAAAGTCCTATCACATACAAATAAATTTGTTTATTTCAATACTTATGTTTTTCAATTTCTCTTGTTTTATTGTGATGGCTAGGACGTCCAGTACAAAGGTGAATAGAAGGAGAATGGGAACCTTTTCTTCTACTTGATTCTAACAGGAATACTTCCAAATTCAAATGTATGAAAAATTTTTATTTATATTTTAAAAATTCAAACAATTGTACTTTTGCTAGAAAAAGTGGTCTGTGTGATACAGATTCTTTGAAATGTTAAGACTGCTTTATAACACATATAATCAATTGCAAAATTCATATTTTAAAACGTGTTTTATTAACTGACCTATCAATAAATGAGAGAGAGATTTTGAAATCATCTACTATAATGATAGGTGTTTCAATATCTTCTTGTAGTTCTACCAATTTTTCTTTATATACTTTAAAGTTATTTTATTGGGTATACTCACAGTTAGAAATGTTATATCTTGCTCGAGAATTAAACTTTTTATCATTGTCCTTAATAATGCTCTTGGCCTTAAATTCTATTTTGTCTGATATTAATATAGCTATGCCAGCTTTCTTTAATTAGTATATGCCTGGTTTATCTTTTTTTTCACTCATTTGCTTTTAACCTTTCTTGTAAACTTATGCTTGCAACATATATCTAGATTTCTATTTCCCCAATTTGATAATCTCTGCCTTTTAACAGACGAGTTTAATCTACTAATGTTTATTGTAATTATTCATATATTTGGACTTATTTCTACTCTTTTACTTTTTTTAAATCTCCATTTGTCCCATTTTATGCTTTTTGCCCTTTATAAAATTAAAATCTCATTTCATTTTTTCTCACTATTTACGCACTCTATACTTCTCATCTTTTAGCGTTTACCCTTGAAAGTTTATCATGCACATTTACCTTTAAAAGTTTAGCGTCAAATAATATTCTTATCCTTCTCTCAAAAAATACATGGATTTTAGTACACTATATAATTCCATAGACCCACTCCCAACTTACATACCATAGCTATAACATTTACTTGTCTTTTTTTAAAACTCAAAAATGAGACAGTATTTTACACAGAAAGTATTTTATTTTAGATACATGTTTACTAATGTCTCCAACCATTCTTCTGGAATAATTTTCCTTCTTTTTGAAGTATATCCTTTAATGTAGGTCTCATGGTGGTAAACTCTCAGTTTTTGCACTTATCTATAAATGACTATTTCACCCTCGTCCTTAAATGACGGTTTTCTGGGTGACAATTTTAGGCTGCTATTTTCTCTCAGCACTTTGAAAATATTGTATCACCGTCATCTGGCCTCCACTGTAGCTGACGAGGAGAGTTTACTGGCGTGCTGACTGTCATTTCTCTGTCCTCTATCCTCTGTGTCTTCATATTGCTTTCGTGTTTTCCATTTACTTTGAACCTATCTTCTAATTTGCTAAATTACATTTTTTATTTCAGTGGTTGTTCTCATTTTTGCAAGTTTCAATATGTAAAATTCATACACCGATTTCTAATAATTTTTTTTTTAAGTAAAACGGTTTTAATTTTTAACAGTTTGGTTGGGCTCAAAGAGCCAGGCTGTGACAGATATAACTGGCATTTGAATAACTGAATTAGTTCAGAAAAGGGCAAATCGGTTTTGATGGTTGTGCTTGTGAATGTGCCTTTTTTTTTTTTTTTTGAGACTTTATTTTTTAGAGTAGTTTTAGGTTTACAACAAAATTGACAGGGAGGTAAAGAGACTTCCCATGAATCCACTGCCCCACACATGCGCAGTGTCCCCCATTATTAATACTGTGGTTATAGCTTTTGTTTATTAGATATTCAAATACATAGCTATTCTATATCCTGTATCTGACCTTTCTAATATCTAAATATGTTCTTTGCTAATTACTTTCTCCCGTGTTTGGTGATATGGATTGTGAGTTCGTTGCCTGATTTTAATTGATGGGAAGCCTGTGAACCTAACTTGTAAATTGAGCAGGCTTTCTTCTTGCTGAGAGAACTACCTGGAATCACTTTGGTCCCCCTTGAGTTCCTGGGTTCAACACAGTAATCCTAGGCTTTCCTTCCCAATGCTCAAGACAGACCCAGAATTCATTTTCTTAACTAGTGACAACTGCCCTGAAGCAACTCAACCCCTACAGTCATCTGCAGTGTCCCACAGGCACCAGCTGGAAATCACTCTGACCCAAGCTCACATGTACTGTTCTTATTTTACCTATTTAATTAAGTTAACGAATTAAATTTGTGGAAGAAGAGACGCTTGGAGACTTCTCATACTTCTGGTAAGGCCGGAAATCTTGCAAACAGTGCATCATTTCCAGTCTTTGGTTATTTGTGCAATAAATAGGCTTCCTGGAGCTCCTAGTAAGTCTTTTTGCCAGAAGTAGCTTGAAATATTTTTTTAGTAAAAAACAGTCTCTAGTGTAATTCTATTTTTATAAAAATGATTTCTCTAGTTATCCATCTTTCTACATGTATGTATGGATAAAAGATGCCTGGGATTATGTTTATCTGATATTAATTATGGCTACTCTGAGTGATGGGATTAGAAGTGAATGATTCTCTATAATGAGCCAGTATTGTTTTTATAATCGGTAGGGTAATTTTTCTGAAACAAAAATAAAAGAAAAAATAAGCAGTCTGGAAGTAAATATTCTAAAATGTTAATAGTGGTTGGTTTAGGGTGGTAGGGGTATCAGTTATTGTTATTTTCTTTTTTTACATCTGTTTATTTTCAAATTTTAAAAAATCACCACTTGACATTCATCAATGCAAATATTTGAGTAGCCGCCACCACTTGTACCATAAGCTCTGCCATCTAGACTCTATGTCATAAGGCAACCAAGTATGACTCCACATCAACTCTGTTAGTACAAAGTTCACTGTAGAAAGAAACATCAACACTGGAGTTTTTGCTTATAAAAGCATGACAACTACTTTGAAGTTCAACTTTTGGTCCAGCGGGCCATACCATTTTAAGGGAGATAATCCCATGATAGAGACCAGAGTAATTCTCTAATACAGGTAAAGTTTCATTGCAAAGACTACTGCTACTAAAGAGCTGTTTACAGAAGATTGGATGACCAACAGAGGTAAAGCTTTGCTAATCTGGTTGTACACAATATCTGTAGTAATAGTTTTTATAACTATTACCTCCAACGAAAGGACCTAACTCTGATGCTCATAGCTCAGAGAAGCTGAGTTATAACTAGGCTTTATATAGTTTTGTCTTGCCATCAAGCAGCAATTATCCTTCAGCTCATATCTTTCTTCAATCATAATCATCTAAATAAAAACCACCCAAACTATCTACCAGAATTACAACTTAGAAAAACGTCCAGGAATAGAAAAAATGAATAGAAGTAGTGATGTGTATATAACACCTTCTCTAAAGTACCTCTTTTCCCTTGCTAATATTCAACAAAGAACCTAGGCACAGCTGTTTCAGTTCTAGATCCTAAAGTCTGAAAATCATATTTCTAGAAATGCGTTCAATATTACATTTCATTATAACTAAATAATATAGAGACACCTTTAAATTCCTTCTCATGGAAATTTACCTATATGATACCATCGCTTCCTCTGTTTTCTCTAATTCAAATGTTAGAGTCATTTTCAACTTCTTTCTTCTCCAATATATTGCCTACTTACCCTATTTCCTCTCTATATTCTATCTTTAAGCATTAACTTTCCCACATTTCAATAACCTTAGAGCAAGTTTTGGATGCTTGGATTGAAACAACTGTCTGTTACAAGCTTCCCTCCAATTCATATCTCCTTCATTTATACATGAAGCAATAAGAATTATCTTCCACTAGCAGCTGTTTTCAGTAACAAAAGCTAAGTTCTGTGACTAAGCTAGACATCCTTCTGTTCTCAAAGGCCTACAATGATTCCTAGTTGCTAGTCGTTATCAAATTGAAATTTCCAAAGACTGTCATTATGTCCTTTATGAACTCTGCTGAGTACTCTCAACTATCTGCCCACATTCTGTTACATATCATATCCAAATTCATATTCTCTATTCTATGTAATCTGACAACCATGTATTATCATGATTAATTTATTTCTTGTTTGTATTCTTTCTCACTATGGTAGGGGCTATTTGCTCTCCCATATTTATTTATTCTCTACTTCTTCCTCAAGGATAGATTCTCTTTCATCTGGGCATATGGCCGTCCAGTATAAAGACTACATTTCTCAGTCTCTCTTGCAGCTAGGAGTGTCCATGTGACTAAGTGCTAAACAATAATATGTAATCCCAAATGTCATGCGCAACTTTAATGAGTGTCCTTAAAAAGAAGGGGCGTTGATATTTTCAACCTCTTCTCCTGTCTACTGGCTAGAATGCAGATGTGATGGCTGGAGCTCAAGCAGCTATACTGGATAATGAAGTGGAAGCTACATGCTCAGTTAGGTGGGACAAAAAGACAGAAAAAGCCCTGGGTCTCTGACATCATGGAGAGCCACATCAGTTCTAGAACACCTATTTCTGGATTATTTTTAGAGGTGAGAAAAAAAAATTATATTATGTTTAAGCTGCTATCACTTTGTGGGCTCTACCACCATTACTTGTGGGTGTACCTCATTCTAACTGATCCACCCATCTCCAAGTTTTCATTTGCGACTTCTCCTGTTCCACTAAGAACACCCTCCCACTATTTATTTTCTTATTCTCCCCCCACTCCAACCAAATTATCAGCTTTCATTCTTTCTTTAAAATACAGCTTCAGATTCAAGTGCCTACATGGAAATGATTAGTATTGCTGAACTTACTTAATTCAATCACTCTTTTTTGAAAAAACCCCCACACATCTATACATCTAGCATGTCTGTGTACATATAGTGATGGACGAATAAAATTTTAAAATAATGTAACAGATTTTTAACAGATTTACTACAGTTTTTACACCCAAACATTCACTATTTACTTTAAATTGTACTCTTGCTACAAATTCATTTCAATGATGCTATCATTCACCAAAACCCTTTTTGCACCCTTATATATTTTTAAACAGACTGAAAGCCCATTGCTAGATAAAATCTCCATGAGAGCAGAAATATGCCAAATTTGCTTACCAGGCCTAGAATGTATCTGGCATACAGTAAGTAGGTACTCAATACATGTTCGTGGTATGAAAAAAAAGTACTGTAGCAAAACCTCTTCATTGGAAAATAGATTGATTTTTTTTAAAAGTCAAAAGTCATTCAGAGCTCAGTCTACTGAAGAAGATATGTCATAAAGCTGGGGAGTATTATTTTAGGTTAAAAAAAGCAGTGATTATAAAGCAGTAAACCAGATAGATTTCTTTGTATGAATCATAAAAATGGCTAAGAGTTGATGTAGCACTTGCTACTTCTGTAGCAATTCTGGGCCTTGTTTCCCAAGCTCACAGTTAAGGATGCCAAGCTCGCTCCAGCTCCAGAGCATCTGCACCTGCTCTTCCTCTGCCTGGCACACATCACCCATATCAAGGGCTTCCTCACTTCATTCAGTTCTCTGTTCAAATAGTCACCTCCTCCAAAAGGCCTTCTCTCATTACCTGACCTAAAATAAAGCCGTCCCAGTCATTCTCTGTCCTCTGACACTGCTTTGCTTTATTTTTTTTTTAAATAGCACTTGTCTCTACCTGACATAATAGTTTTATACCTATTTCATTTACGTGTGTTTAATATCTTTCTTGGTCATTAGAATATTTGCTCCATGATGAAGTGGACTTCATTTAATCCCATAGCTCCAAATTTCTGCTAGACATCCAAACTTCAAATAATAAATTCACTAAATACATGTTTTAAAAAAAAAGATCAAAGAAGAGAAGAAATGGAGGAAAGAAGAGCAAGAAAGTTAACAGAAGCAGCAAAAGCGGGGAAGAAACTCTGGATGAGTCATAATTGGTTACTTTACTCTGCTAACTCCTTTTTAGTTTCAGTTTCAATTTAAGGCTTCCGTGAGAAAATTTCAGAATAGGTACAAATCGAGTGACCGTTTGAGAACTCTTGACTGCATCAGACGAGTACTTTAAGGATTTTTAGTAGGATTAGTTTGTGTTGGTATTACTATTAATGTTTTTAAATTTTCACACTTTAAACTGACATTTGGAATATTTATTCATACTGAATACCTGCATCTCTTTCAGCATCATGATGACTAGATTCACATGATAAAGCCAGGAGGCAAGGCTCTGAAAGGACCTGTAACTCTATGTCTCTCTACTATGCCCCTCACAGCACAAAGTTTAGTTCCTTTCAAGAGACGGTTGTCTAAGTCACAACTCGTTAATGTTCCTGCTTCCTCAGACTGTCCATTCCTATACACGACTTATCGAAAAAAAGATTTGTACTAGAGAAGTTAGGGCAAAATGACAGTCTTTTAAGTTTTAGCAACTTTGGCAGAAAAAATAATTTCAGTTTCCTGCTGATTTCTAACATTATAACTATATCCTTTTTTTTTTTTTTTAAGTTTAGTAGCTCGAATTTAAAGTTTTAGGCAAAGGAAAGAGTTATGTAACACAAGGTATTATCCTAGAAGAGTTTTAGAGCAATTTTAGAATTCCGAGGCACATTTAAGAAAATGTCAGTTTCCTGGTGTGGGATCAAATGGCACAAATGCACACATATCCAGACCCTAGTCTCAGAAAAGTTCTCCTCTCATTCCAGTTATGATTAAAATATTACAAATTAATAATGATGCAAAATAGGATAGTTATCTGTTTAATACCTTTTAAGCTCAAAATTATTTATTTGGATTCCAGACAATTGCATTCAGGAAACAGTCATAAAATTTTCTACTGAATATTATTCTTCATCTTTGTTCTCTATAGTAATGGTGCCTAATATACTAATAGAATATAATATTAACACGTTAGTACTAAAAGCTATGTTTTATATTTTTTTAGTTGTTCTTAAAAACCTAATGCGTTGTAGGCCAATGATCATCATACATACTTTTTTTATGTAGCCTTGCAACCTTAAGCAGCTTTTGCCTCTTCTCTGAAGCAGGAATTTCTGGTGTGGGGGCAGAAGCGCAGGCTGTTGGTGAGTTACCTGTACCAGGTAATCTTTTAGGAAACGTCATAGAGTGAGAGGTGCGCCGTCTAGTCCGACATGCTACTTCCCTCTCTTTATGCAGCAATTGTTCATCCATCAGCAATGTGATGACTTGCTTAGACTTTTCCCGGATATGATAACCTGAAAAATACATTGAATTCGCTTAGAAAAAAAAGTTAAGGCTACGATGAATTTTTATTCAAAAGAAACTTAGGAAAAATGAATATGTTAGCAAAGTGAAGAAACCTGTGGCAAGCATAGAGGGAAACCTGTTTCGTTAGAATTGTCAATAAACGTATTCCTTTTCTTCTACTTCAAGAAGTAAATAACTATATGATGAAATTATATCATGTACTGGCATGATATTTTTCACTTTAAATATGCTTTGGATTTTCCTTTTAAAAGCAATACATACTCTGCAAGAAATCAAATGAAAAAGGCATACAAAGAGGAATGAATTAGATCTAGATGTATGACCATGACATGCGGCTGAAGATTTAAATATGCATAGTATGAATCAAATCTGTAAAGCACAGGGGAAAATACACCAGTATATGTATAAAGAAGAGAGAAGTGGATAGATGGATGGATGATGGATGGGCAAGCAGACAACCAACCAGGCACCTACGACATTGTTAATGTATGTTACCTTAGAGGCGGAAGACTGGGCGACACGAGAAGGGAGGGCAACTGGCTTTTCCATGACATGACATCCTATCGATTTGATGCCACTAACGGAATGCCAGAGCACAGTCTAAGACAAGAATTCTAACCAAAGTGCCGCCCTTAACCATCTGTGTGACTCTGAGCCAGGTGGTCTGTCTGGGCCAGAGTCTCCTGTCTGAAAAGCAGCATAAGCATATCCGTCCAGTCTAATTCACAGATATATAAAAGTACACTCATTCAAATACATGGTAATATTATTACTATTTTCCTCAGCACTCTCCCATGAGAAATAACAAAGGAATTCCTTTACTCCTCCATATCTTGGGACCAACTTATGCTAACATCTCATGTCTTTGCAAGCCTTGTAAAAGTAAACTGAAGTGAACTGGAAAGTGCCTAAATATCCACTATTACGTTAATTTTGGCCTTCAAGTATGATGAATTAGTGTTAATGTTATGTTTCCAATTACAATTTACTAGTAGTGGAGCAATGAGAAATGGTCAAATTCAGGGTATATTTCATTAAGGACTGATAGTGTCAGAAACCTTTGCTCAAGTCGCCATCTTTTCCAAGATTATTTCACCTAATTTCACTTCTTAGTCATGTCTTCCTAACTTTTTAATAACTGCTTCGATCTTATCATTCTAAACATCCTTAATTTCCTATGATTTGCTTCCAGTCCGTATCCCAAAACAATCTCAGCATTTTGGGTTACCACTTCTTGTGGCATGACAGACTGTCTCATGCTGTGACTGTCAGCCTTTAGGGACTAGACAATACACTGGACACTATCTTTCCTCGATAATCGACATAGCTTCGTTTGGAGGAGGAGAGAGGAGTGAGAAACTCATTTCCCCTTTCTTAACTTCAGGAGCTCATCTCCTTCCACTTCTCGCCTCACTGTGCCTACTCTCGCCACCCTGGCCGCCTTGTTCTGCAGTCCCGCCATGTGCTTTATGTCCTTAGAGCTGTGTGCTGCCTGTTCCTTCTGCCGGGAACTCTTTGCGTGGCTAGATCCCTGATTCATTCAGGTCACTACTCAAATATCACCTCCTCAGAGAAGCCTTCCCTCTGCCCACCATCTCTAAAATAGCCTCATGCCCATCTCTCTACTCCCTTATCCTACTTTATTTTTTACCTTGGCATTTATCACTATCTAATATTATATTATATATTTATTTCCTTGTTTTTTGTTTGTTTCCTCACCTAGAATATGAGCTCCATGAGGGCAAATAATCTCATTCACCCAGTATCTTCAGTGTCCAGAAGAGTAATTGGCGTATAGTAGATGCTCAATAAATATTTACTGAGTGACTGAATCGATAAAGGAACAAATTACCAAAAGTCTCCATTTTCTCCTTGACATTGTGCAAACTGAACTAGATGGATGAAATATAATGAGCACCAATTTACAATTTAACTGCCTGAGGAAGCTGCTTGATCTGAAACAACTTCTTGCAACACTGCTAATTAGAAAAGGTTAGAAACTGAAGTGACGGGACCGATGTGGAAGAGTCTACTTGGAGTCTGCATAGATCAATGGGGTTTGAGGACAGCTGCACTAGTTCAAAAGGACAAGCAAGTACCTACAGCAGAAAGCCAGCTGCATGACAGCAAACTCCCTGAAGCATCAGGGCTCCTCCTTGAGCTAACAGTTTGCAGCATTAGGAAGGTCAGGCCACAGGAATTGTAGAAAACAGGGGAGAAATCATACAGAAGTGAATTTCCCACTCAAGGCTGCCCACTGCCCTGCCTACCTCCCATCACCCTCGAGATGATGGAGAATAGAAATCTGGCTGTTCTAAAGCATCAAAGTTGAAAGTGAAAAAATCTAAGAACCCAATAAACCTGCTTCAAGGATGAGTTAAATAATAACAATCGTAATAATAAGATGGTATATATTTCACTTTTAACCAATATATTTCTAAAGAAAGGAAGGTGGACATAGTACTAAAACAGAATAGTACTAGAAATGGAATAAACATAGGCAGCAACTGCTTTGTGTCTGAAAGAGAGAAAAGAGCGGGGAGAGGGGGAGAGGAGGAGAAGGGAAGAGGAAAAGGGAGAGAGAGACAGAGAGAGGGAGGATTCTCTGAAACAAGAAATTAAAACTATACAATAGATCAACAGCCAAGATCAAGACATTATATAAAACACATCAAGATAAAAAGCTTGTTAATTGAGGCGAAGGTTAAAATAAAAATAAAACTATATACTGTTTTAATTAGAAATCTTTTGGTTGTAAGGCCATGGGAAAACCAGGGGTTGCATTTGGCCTCAGATGCAGAGATAGGAAAGTTCAAGAAGGACTCTTTTCTCCTCTCTCATCTCTTGTTTCTCTCTGTGTAATGAAAGGCCTTCATTTTCTCCTGTTGCAGGTTGGCTTCTTCAATCTGGATGTGGATATAGCCACAGCAGCTCCAAGTTCACACCTCATGCTCCACCGCCTGAGAAGTCTCCCTCTTCCTTTATTCAAATTTGAAAAACCCAGGAGAATAACTCTGATTGGCCCAGTTTGAAAATCACATGCCTACCACTATGGTCAGAGTGGGGTACTACCACTGGCAACTCTCATTAGAAAGACAGTAGAGTGAGGGGAGGATTAACAGGATAGAAAAATGAACAAGTAGAAAGCCAACCTGAGGAGTCCTCCCAAACTCAAGGCAAAGGACAAGGACACACCAATCACAGAACTGTGCAACAACCCACACCCAAGGTTATTCACATTTCATCATTTCTCCAACACGTAAGTTTCAGGAAATGTTCTAAGCAATATGGGCACAAGTGAGGAAAAAAAAAGAGAAATGTTTCTAAACAAGATAATTCCAGGTAAAAATAAATGCTCTAAAGAAAATAAAGAGGAGTGATGTGTTAAACATTAATCTGTGATGCGGTCCAGAAACGTCTTACCATGGAAGTTCACGCGTCAGCTGAGTCTTGAAGAACAGGAAAAAGCCAGCTATGCAGATGTACCAGGGGACAGCCCCTGGCAGAGGGAACAGCTCGGGTTTCATTTCTTCAGGAAATCCTTCTCCTGAGTGATGACAAGCCTCCTCCCACCCTCCCCATACATCAGGGCCTCAGACTTGGTCAGGCCCCACCTTCACACGCTCTCACAGTACCTACACTTAAATGGTCCCTCCGCAGTTGTAACTACCTATTTATTCGAAAAATGGTTTTTTCCTCCATTAGAGTATAACATCCACAAAAGCCAGAACTATACTTTTTGCTTAGGAGATACTTAAGAAATGTCTGTTAAATTAACAAATGAATATGCTGAGGAAAAACTTTCCAAATACGGGGAAGAGTCTATATAAGTTCACATTATGTAAAGAGATTTGGAAATATGGTAAATTCAAAGATCGTGGGTACTGAGCTGGCACGACACACACCAGACTTTACCTGGTGTATTTGAAGAGAAGAAGATTAATAAAAATTGAAAAAAATAAATTCTTTCGAAATAGAGCACAGGTCAACAAGATTAATTAAAGTCATAAAGGGCAGATTGCAAGGTCCCAATATTCACTTAGAAGGAGTTTCAAAAGAAGAAAATTAAGGTAATTGCAAAAAAGCAATATTCAGAAAGACAAGAGCTGGGGATTTTACAGAAAAGATGTGAATTCTCACATCACCAAACGACCTTCAAAGACCAAACAGAATAAATAAATCTATGCCTAGAAACACTTTGGAGAAACAGAAGAATATTTAGGACAGAGAGAAACTCTTAAAGCTCCCAGTCCGTTCATTGGGCCTAAAACAGCCCACTAGCCATTTTGTTCACGTAAGCTATATATGGATTCAGCAGCCTTGCGCTGTTAATGAACTCACCTCACTGTAAGTGAGCACGCCTATATTGCATTAATTAATCCACTGCCATCTATCAGGTGTGTTAGATGGTTAGAGAATTTTGATCATTGCTGTCTGACAGCTGTAGAAAAAAATTGTCTGATTGCTTTGAAGCTAGATTTTTTTTCCCACAGTGCTCAGCCACTGCGTCATACTGCCTCGGAACTGTCTGCCTGATACCGCCCCAAATCTGGTTCCTTCTGTAAAAGAAGTCATATCCCCAAATTTTAGTTATTTGGCTTTTAGATACAATATGGCTAACCAACATCTAAAGTAATTTTTTACATTTTTAATGTATTTGTTTGAATTTACTCTTTCCAGGTATCTTGGCTCTATTCATTAGTCACCTTGAAAAGAAAAATCCCACTCACCCCTTTTTCCTCCTACCTGCCTAGGCTCTCTCTTTTTCTAAACTCTTTCAGGCCCCAAATACCTGGTGTTTTCTCTCCTATGAGAACCTGAATTCAATAAACAACCTCTCCCTTGAAAAAATAGATTTTAATAATTTATAAACTAGTATAAATATAAATAAATGTATTATGTCTTCCAGAGTATTTTACATTTTAATTTGTATCTCTTAACCATGACTTAGGAGGCCAATGCCTTATCCACTAGGCCACTGGGGCTTCTTAACCATGACTAAAAGGCTTAGTCCTTACTCCGAGACATTCAGACTGTGGTGGGGACATGACTGGCAAGGCCCTTCCGGGAGTTTTGGAGGACACGCAGAGAGGCAGCCCAGTCATAAATCAGCCGTGGATATAAACGTGAAGTATCTAATTTCCTAAATTAGATGACTGATAATGATAGTGGAAAGCTAAAATGGCAGTAATGTCACCAATGCATGCTACTTCGAGTAAAATAGCTTAACAAAACTTTTTAGCGACACTGAAAATGTGTCTTTTTAAAATGTACCTTTAAAAAAAACTACTGTTAATTTAACTATATGTGTGTATGTATACATGAATTGGCCCATTTAAACAAAATTAACTGCAGTTTCGAGACCTACCTAATTGAGAATAAAACAGCACATAAACCTATAAAGCACACATTTCTGGGCCTTGAATTGATTTTATAAAAAGAGTACCACAATTTGTGTAAATAAATAATTCAATGGTATGAACCATTCAATTGGGTATTTTTCAAACAATTTTAATCAAGTTCATTCTAGCAGTTCAGTGCAACTTCGTTGGGACATTTTAAAAAACTCTATTAGGAGAGGCTGTGTAGCATAATTATAGAATAGGACTAAAAGTGTTAGGATATATGAGTTTTAATCATGTTCAGCCATTAATTAGCTGTGCAACCTTACTGAAATAATTTAACCTGTGTGAGCGTCCGTTCCTCATCTCTGTAATAGAGACAATACATATCCTTTGTTCCTCATAAGATGTTGTAAAGATCAAATGAGATACCATATATACATGGAAAGGCTCTATTATTAAAATCTAATAATGTTCAAATTGCTAGTACTATATAGAAAAGAATGAAATTTACCTCTACCTCAAAATATACACGAAAGTTAATTCCAGATCAATCACAGGCCTAGCTAAAACTATAAAATGTCCAGAAGAAAATATAGGAGAATACCCCCATAGCCTTGGGGTAGGCAAGTTTCTTAGACAAGGCACAAAAGGAATTAACCATAAAAGAAAAAAACAAACGAGACGTCATCAAAAGACAACATGAAGAAAGTGAAACAACAAACCACAAACTTGGAGAAAATATTTGTAATACATATATCTATCTGACAAAGGCCTCATATCCACAGTGTATAGAGAATTCCCACAAATCAATGATAAAAAGCCCCTCTCCCCAAATTTTTTAATAGGCAAAACACTTGAATAAGCAAAAGATGTCCGCATGGCCAAAAATCACATGAAAATTTGCTCATCAACTTTTCATGGAAATGCAAACTGAAACAGAATCATGCACCCATCAGAATGGCCAAATTTAAAAGAATAAAAATCCTTAAATATTGACAAGGATGTGGAACAACCAACTCTCAAACACAGATGGCGGGAGTATAAAATGGTAAAAACCACTTCGGAAAACTTTAGTTAAATATACAACTGCCCTGTGACCCAGAAATTCTACTACAAAGTATATATCCAAGAGAACTGAATGTCTATGGGCACAAAAAGATTTGCACAAGAATATTCATAACAGTTTTATTCATAATAGCTTAAAACTATACACAACCCCAATATCTGTCAAGAGAAGATGGGTAAACAAACTGTGATATATTCTTATAATGGAATATGATTCGGCAATAAACAGGAATGATACTACTGATGTGTGCAACGACATGGATGAATCTCGAAAACATTATGTTGAGAGAAAGGAGCCAGAAACAAAAGAATACGTAATTTTTCCATTTATATGAATTTCAAGAACAAATACAACTAATTTATATGGTGAAAGAATTCCGAATAACAGTTGCCTCTCGGAAGGAAGGAGGATTGACTGGAAAGGGAAGTGAAGGAACTTTCTGGCATAATGGAAATGTTCTTTATCTTGATAGAGGTGATGGTTACACTTACCAAGATTCATCAAACTGCATACTGAATATCTACGCATTTTAAAGTATGTAAATTATATCTCAAAACAGCAGTGTTAGCATTTAAAATCTATTTTAAAACTAATTTATAGTAAAAGATGGACATTTTTGTTGAGTCAACTCTGACATTTATATCTTTTACAGCCCTAAATCAATTAATATAAATTTGCTAAAGTATAAAAATATTAGGGTATTAATGATCCGTTCATCAACTATCTATTGAGTGATCCTACTCCCAGGCAATGTACTAAGGACTAGGGGCACTGTTCTTGCCCAAAGAAATCCACAGTTTTGCAAGGGATACAGATATGTACATAAGACAGAGGTATACAGACATTGTGGACAAAAAGAATATTACACTCTTCCTGAGAACGTCAAGGAGATACAAGACTAGAAGTTGGAGACACTGCATCATCTGCAGGAACATGCAGCCTTTCTGATGAGGCTGAGCCTAACCTGTCATGGGCCTAAACCTAAGATAAAGGAAACTAGTCCAGCCATGGCAACTATGTCTATCTACTCCATGACCATGAAATTAGTTAGACTTGAGTGAAGGATATGTTAAGACATGGAAGCCACAAATTAAGAATATAAAGTATACATTTCTTGTACCATCCTTGACCTAAATTACTCTGAAACAGATGTCAAAAAAGGATAAACTTCTCAGTTCCTGTCCCAGATTAGGGAACCGAGCTAGTTCAGTTCTCAAACCCTTTCTATCTATGCCATACTGCTAGATATAACTAGTTAAATGGTTGGTCAAGTTTAAAGACATGACACACGTTGACAGGATGGAGAAGAAGAGTGAACAGCATGATCAGGATGGGAATAACACCATTCATTCATTCATTCATTCAATCATTCAACAACATATTGTAGCAGTGAAGAACATGGATTCTGGAGCCAAAATGGCTAGATTGTAATCTTGGCTCTGCCGCTAATTAGCTGTGTAAACTAGTTATTCAATCTCTTTGTACCTTGGTTTCCTCATGAGTAAAATGGAGTCAATGCCACGAGCTATCTCAAAGGGTTATTGTGAAGATTAAACAAGTTAATAAATGTAAAGTGTTTAGAATAGTACATGTCACATAATTAAATGCTATAACTCATTTACTAACATAGGGGGTCTAAAAAGTTGGAAAACATAGAATAAACTTATTTTTAAACAGAATGTTACTAACATTTAAAAATAATATGTTCCATATGTTTTTCTATAGATTTTAGGCACTTTCAGGTAAAATACCTCTAAACTTAAAGCAATATGTCCAACTGTTAGTCTTTCTAAAAATCTACAATAAATAAAATATGAAGTGTCCCAAAAGTCTGGAAATGCAAGGGAAATCATGTATTATAACTTTTTCAGATTAGCAATTAGACTCAATGCTTTACATTTAGAAATACTTCTGGAGGTTGAAAAAACATATTGAAACTATCACTTGAAAATGTTAACATACTATTTGAAAAAAAGTTTTCCTATGCTTCCCACCTTTTCTGTCTTGTTTCCCCAACTTGTTCCCTTGTAGTATTACTATTATTAATTGTTGAGCCGTACTATGTGATAGACGCTATTGCAATATTGCGGCCAGAGCATAGACAAAGCAGACAAAACGTCTCTGCCCTCGTGAAATTTATGTGCTAGTAGGAAGAGATAGACAATAAACAAATCATAAAATAAAATACGCATTTTCAGATAAATTCTATAAAGAAAAAGAAAAGAGAGAAGGCGGCTAGGGCATCAGTGCAAAGAGTGGGCGGGGCTGCTTTTTTATAAGTAGAGCAGATTTAGAAGGCCTCACTTGTTAATAAGACGACTTTCTCAGCAGAGATCCGAAGGATGTGAGAAAGTAATGCAGGCGTCTGGAGAAGCACACTCCAGGCAAAGGAAACAGCAAGAATAAAGACCAATCTAGAAAGTGAAAAAAAAGTCTTTTTCTATGATATCTTCTACTTCCATCTTTGTTCTTTATCTTTTCTTAATAACCTGTACCGAAAGAAAGACCCAGTTATAGATGACTTGGATCACTATAACTTCTCTTTCATTAATTTCTCAGTAAAAACTCACTCTGCTTTTTTTTTTCACTAATCCAACAAAATCGTTCTTATCAAATAATTTTTCAATGATCACGTTTCTTTCAAGTCTCTTTTTTATAACTTCCACTCCATAAAAATTTACTGATTGTCTACTATGTGCCAAGACCTGATGGTAAAAGATGATTAACATGGAATATACCCTCAGAATCTAGATAAGGATACACATAAAATAGGTAAAATATACTGTAAAACATACCACACTGATATTATGAATAAAGCATTATATCAATTAATTCTGCCTAGTGAGGAAAAGATGAGAGAGTTGGGGGTACAGAGGAAAAGGCCTCTGAGCTAGTATTTCAAGACTAAGTAGATATTCAATAAGGAGAGAGCAAGAAAAGAATATTACAGGAAAGAAGAAACATCTTAATTACAGAAATATGTAAGCAAACAATATATTAGGAATACTTAGTAATGCAATGTGCTAGATTAAAGACTAAGGAAATAAGAGTAAAAAGGTACACTGGAAACATGCTAAGGGCCCTGACTGTATCCTGGGAGCCAGTGGTTTCAGAACTATTTTGACTGTACCCCCCAGCAACAAATGTTTGTGCATGCGTCTACCCCCAATATATACATTAATGTATAAATTAAATTATGCCAAGAGCTACTATTATAATGTTACATTTCTTAAGGATCAAACATAAAAAGGGAAATGTGTAAAAAATAAAGAATATGTAATATTTACCCAATGGAATCATTTTTCATTAATATTTATTAAATTATTGAATAATGTGTGCCAATGTTATCGACTAATACATCTTCGACAATCAACAAATGAACCTACTGGGTTTCTGTTGACAATTCAGTTCTAACTTATATTTTTCTTGCTCTCTTGGTGCTAACAAATCATCAAGAGTGTTTATGAAGTCCAACATAATATAATCATGCTTACTTCTTTGATCCTAAGCTCAACCGTTAGGAAATAGCAAAGACCTTTATGATAGTGGATTTAAATATATGCATATGCTATACCATATTGTGTACATATAACAGGTATAAATGCATAGACAGGTTTGTCTGTACATTTACAACTGCATGTTTATAGATAATAACTACCTATTTATCAACAATTACTTTAAAAGTAAATGGATTAAATGCTTTAATTAAAAGACATAAAGTGGCTACATGGATAAAGAAAACAAGACTCTTCCCTATACTGCCTACAAGAGACTCACATCAGATTGAAAGACACACACAGACTGAAATTAAAGGAATGAAAAAAGATAGCATAAAAATGGAAATGAAAAAATGCTGGGATAGCAATACTTACACCAGACGAAATAGACTTTACAACAAAGACTATAACAAGAGACAAAGAAGGACCTATAACTCCACTTCTGAGCATTTATCCGAAGAAATCCAAAACACTAATTTGGAAAGACAGAGAGTTCATTGCAGCATTATTTACAATAGCCAAGATACGGAGGCAACCTGGATGTCTTATCAGTAGACGAATTAATAAAAAAGAAGTGGTACATATATACAATGGAATATTACTCAGCTGTGAAAAAGACTGAAATCTTACTATCTGCAACAACGTGCATGGACTCAGGCGGTATTATGCTAAATGAAATAAGTTAAAGACAAATGCCATATTATTTCGCCTCTATGTGAAATCTACACAACAAAATAAATGAACAAACAAAACAGAAACAAACTCATAGATATAGAGAATATTGTGATGGTTGCCAGGTGAGAGGAGGGTTGGAGGTATGGGTGCAAAAGAGGAAGGTACAGACTGGTGGTTACAAAATAATCATGAGTATGTAAAGTACAGCATAGAGAATATGGTCAATAACATTGTAATAACTATGTGTGGTGTCAGATGTGTACTATATTTATCAGGGTGATCACTTTGTAAGTTATATAAATGCCTAATCACTATGTTGTACATCTGAAACTAATATAATATGTTTATATATATGTCAACTCTAATTAAAAATTAAAAAATTATTTAAAAAATAAAAAGTAAACCATTATAGTGTTTAGTATGGTGGTAAAATAGATGCTCTATAAAGTACAAAGATGATTATATTCCATTCACTATTATCTAAAATTTATACCGTTTTTAAACCTAACTCGTGGTTATGCAAAATTTAAATTAGTAGTTTAATTTTTAATAATAAATTTCATTTTCATGGAAGGTGATGCCTTTACAATTTCTGGATTAAAAAGCACAGTATGATCAAAACCCAAGAAGAATTTCTCAAATTTCATCATTAAGCCTCAAACCTGACCTAAAATAAATACTTAAAAAATAGAGAGGCTACACACCATAACCAAGTGGGATTTATGCTAAGAATGCACTTTTCACACATGAAAAGCAATAAATGTAATATACCATAATAATTTAATTAAGGGGGGAAAAACATACTCATTTCAACAGGTACAGAAAAAGCATCTGACAAAAGTCAACGCGCTTTCCTGGTAAAAACACTCAACAAACTAGGAACAGAAGAGAACTTTTCAACTTGAAAAGAGCATCTATGAAAAACCCACACCCAGTATCACACTTAATGGTGAAAGACTGAAAGCTTTCTTCTCAAGATCAGGAACAAGACAAGATGTCTGCTCTCACCGCTTCTACTCAACGCTGCACAGGAGGTTTTAGCCAGGGCAATTAAGCAAGAGAAAGAAAGATTGGAAAGGAAGAAATAAAACTATTTGTAGATGCTATCATCTTATATGTAGAAATCCTAAGGAATCTACCAAAATCAAACAATTATAGCTAATAAAAGAGTTCATAAAAGTAGTAAGATACAGGATGAATATACAAAAATCAGTTATTAGTTGTATTTCAATACATTAGCAAGAAATAATCTGAAAATGAAGGTAAGAAAATAATTCCATCAAAGAGAATAAAATACTTAGAAATTAATTTAACAAAAATGTAAGACTTGTACACTTAAAACTATAAAACATTTATGAAAGAAATGAAAGACTCGAATATTTTTTTAAAGCCATCTTGTGTTCATGGATTGGGAGAATTGATATTGTTAAAATAGCAATATTCCCAAAACTGACCTACAGATCAATGCAATTTCAATCAAAATTCTAGCTGCCTTATTTATAGGTCCTGACAAGCTGATGCTAAACTTGATATGGAAATGCAAGGGACCCAGAATAGCCAAGACAATATTGAAAAACCACAAAGGTTAGAAGACTCACACTCCTTTGTTTCAAAACTTACTGCAAAGCTACAGTAATTAAAATAGTATGGCACTAGCATAAGGATAAACATATAGATGAATAGAACAGATTGAGAATACAGAAATAAACCCATACATTTATGGTTGATTGATTTTTATTTTATAAGTTGCCAATATAATTCAATAGGGAAAGAATAATCTTTTCAACAAATAGTGGTGAGACAACTGGATATCCACATACAAAAGAATGAGGTTGGACCTCCAACTCAGACCAGATACAAAAATTAACTCAAAATGGATCCAAGATCTAAATGGAGGAGATAAAACTATAAAACATAGGTATAAATCTTCGTAACCTTAGATTAGGCAATGATTTCTTACATATGACCCTTAAAGCAGAAGCAACAAAGGAAATATAGATAAATTAGATTTCATCAAAATTTAATCAGGAAAATAAAAAGACAACCTAAAAAATGGGAGAAGATATTTGCAAATCACCTAATAGGGGTCTTGTATCCAGAATATATAAAGAACTCTTAAAAGTCAACGATAAAAAAAGAAAAACAGTTAAAACTGGACAAAAGATTTGAACGGACATTTCTCCGAAGATATGTAAATGGTCAATAAGGACAGGAAAAGATGCTCAACATTAGTATTTAGGAAAATGTAAACCAAAACCACAATGAGATACTGCTTTACATCTAGTAAGTAGGATGGCTATATCAAAAAGATGGACAATAACAAATGTTGACAAGGATATGGAGAAATAGCAACTGTCTTACATTGCTGGTGGGAATGTAAAATGGTGCAGCTGATAAACAGTTTCGGGGTTCCTCAAAAAGCTAACCATTGAATTACCATGTGATCCAACAATTCCACTCTTAAGTATACCCAAAAGAATTGAAAGCAGGGACTCAAACTGATAATTGCAGTATTCACAATAGCCAAAAGGTGGAAACAACCTAAGAATCCATCAACAAATGAATAAGCAAAATGTGGTATGTACATACAATGGAATATTATTGTTACAAAAGGAATGAAATTCTGCTGCATCCTACAACATAGATGAAACTTGAGAATTATAAGTGAAATAAGCCAGACACAGAAGGACAAATATTGTATGAGTACACACATATGAGTGTACCCAGAATAGGCAAATTATTTATAAAGACAGAAAGTAGATTAGAGGTTAGCAGAGGAATTATGCTTAATGTTTACTGTTTCTTTTTGGGGTGATGAAAATTTTTGGAAATAGACAGTGATGATGATTGTATAACATTGTGAATGTAATTAATGTCACTGAACTGTACAACTTAAAATGAGAAATTTTATGTTATGTATTTTATTGCAAACTTTAAAAATTAATATCAAAACCACAGACTTGTACACTTTAAATGGGTGAATTATATGGTACTGTATATGAATTTTATCTCAAAAAAGCTGTGTTTTTTTAAAGTGAAGGAAAAACAAAGAAATGAGGCCTCAAGCTATAAAAAGACATGGAAGAATCTTAATTGCATATTGCTAAGTGAAAGAAACCAGTCTGAAGAAGCTACATACTGTATGATTCCAACTATATGACATTCTAGAAAAGGCAAAACTATGGAGAAGTAAAAGGATCAGTGGTTGCCAGGGGTTGGTGGGGGGATGGGGAGCGGGGAGGATGGATATGTGGAGCATGGACCATTTTCAAGGCACTGAAACTATTCTGTACGATACTGAAATGGTAGATACAGGACATGCATTTTTTTGAAACCCGCAGAACTAGAACAGAGTGAACCTTAATGTAAACTAAGAACTTTATTAATAACATATAAATGTTGGTTTGTCAATTGTAACAAATATACCACATTAATGTAAGATGTTAATAGGAGAAACCATGCGTGGGTGGGAAAGGGTATGTGAGAACTCTACGTCATGCATAATCTTTCTGTAAATTTAAAGCTGCTCTAAAAAAGTCTATTTTTAAAAAAGTATACTTAACACAGAAATTGCACTGAATTTTATCCTCTTCTCATGATTCATAAGACTATTCAGTTTTAATACAAATGATTTTATATTAGGTGGGGAGGAAGTGCTGAGTCTTCCGCCACTGTATAGAATATCAGGCACGAATGAATCATCTCAGTTTAGTATTCTGTTAACCCCTTCCCTATTTCACCTTCTCCTCCAACCCCAACGAAATTATTTTATGACCTAAATTTTTATATTCATAAAACTACTTCCATCTAGCTAGTCTTTAAAGATTCCACAGTCTTTGGAAACACTTCCTTACATTTATGATAAATTCCAGTCTAATTATAATTATGAATTACAGTGACATTACACCAAATTTACCATGACTCGTTTTATTCACTTTGCTCATTTTCTGTGAGGTATTATTTTATCATGAACCTAAGTGTGTTAGTTTTACTCATTCTTTTGAAAAAAAAATTTTTGTTCTCTAAGGCACTCAAGAATCAACACAAAGGATTAAACGAGAAACCATAACTGTCCCAGAGGAAAGGTACTAATAGGTTTGAGACAACTTTTTCTCAGATTTAAAATGATCCCCTCCCAAACTCCTAATCTTTATTGGCACACCGTATAAACTTATTTAACCGTTACCTTGGTCTTTTCCAGCTTCATCTACGTGTTGAAAATCTTTTAGTGTTTGAAGGTTACAGAACCCCTCTCTACAATGCTGAATAACTTTCTTTGATCCATTCTTGATGAGATAATCCATTAGTGTAAGGGATTTATACACATGGCGCCAGTTCTTCCCATGGTCGTGTAGTCTCTGCCATAACATATTCATAATCTCTGAGAGAGAAATCGTGTTGAAAGTCAGGTCACTGATATCTAACATCAGAGAGCTAGAGGGACCCCAAGGGTCATTAGAAGTTGCTTCCCTGACTTTTATTTCAGCATCTGAGTAATTTTTTACAAAGTTTTTCACTTGCCTCCTGAATGCCATAGGTAAGGCAAGTTTGAAGGTGAGATGGGAGATGAGAGCAATGAAATAGGAGTTTATGTGATTAGTTTATAAAACCCTTGAGGTTTCTGCGGCTCCCAAATACAAATGATCAATCTCCATCTTGACAAGATATCAATTTCCTGCAAAGGAAAGCACATACAAAAAAATGTTAATTATTTTTTAATGTCTATAGGAGACCAAGTCAGTCTGAAAAATCTAGCTTTAGATTTCTAAATCAGCCGCTCACATCAGCCAGAACTGAGGGTACCATATAAATGCTCCTAGGATCAGCATGGGGAAATCTCTCATAAGGGATTGGTCGACTTTATTTCAAGACAGAGAGTGGTTTTCTAGTCCTAAAGGTTTCTGCAGAAAATATCATTCAACCTCCTGAATAATTTATAAAATTATTATATAACATTATATGGACAGTGGACAACTTAGTTTAAGAAAATGGTACTTGGGCTCTGACATCTCATGCGTAAGACTTGTTGTCATGTATTACAATATTAAGTCCTGACAGTAATGAAGTTGTGAAAATTGAGTCTTAGAGTCACCAAGTGACCCTATGGTCAAATTCATTTTAGAACTACAAGTCATTAGAATGAGATCTAAACATTTGCTTTCTTGTTAATCCGCAGGGGGAAGGGCCACCAACTATTAAGGCAAGTAGTTCCACCTCAGTGGACTCCACACCTGCCTCACAGTACCCTAAAGCAATATTTTAGTCCTGGTAAGGCTAGTAAGTTCAAGGAAAAGGTTAAATTACTTTCTTTACTCGGCTTTAGAAAAAGGAGTATGAGTTTAGAACCACACAATGTCAATAGTATGATTCAAATAGTAAGGATTTTCCTAAAACCTGAAGTAATAAGCATGTATTTCTCAGATCTCAAAACATGTAGACATGAAGAAAGGCTCATTTAGGTTGATACAAAAATATATTCCAACTTAAAAGGGGTGTACAGCCCAAAAACTTTAAATGATGCTTGTGACTAATCAAGTCACAAGTTTATATGAAACTGTTCCCTTTTTTCATTTTCATTATTTTGCATTAAGGCTAGTCAGTTAGCTTGCAGTTTCCCTAGTGATTCATCACTGATGCCCAACAAGACAGTGTACCATGTTGATTTCAAGCCCTGATGAGCAGCAGGCAGACCCAATGAAGCCTAAACAATCTATAATCAGATTTTACTAGAAAAACTGTATACGTATAACAGAAAATGGTTAAAATCCTTAACAAATGTATTTATTATTTTTAGTTTTAGTTTTGTTTTTCTTCCTTGACCTTCACAGCTCCCAGCTCAGGCTTGATTAATTCCTGTGTGTGTATTCAAGGAAGACAAATTTTCAGAAGCATCCTAAATGAACTATCACTTCTTTTTTAAAAAAATACAAGAAAAGGATATATATATATTTTTTTTTGGTAAAAGTATAACACATACTCAAATAAGCAAGATAGAAAATATATCTGTTCAATTAACATTTTTCAGAAAGGGACTATCATCAACCCTAGGAAGAAAAATACGTGCGTTTTTAAATCTCTGATTTTCTCTTGTTTGCACTTCAAATATAGGCATTTTTTATCTGACTCACTACTGCAGCAAAAACTTGACTTATAGTGTGTTCCAATAAGCTATTAAAATTTTCAATTATGAGGGTTTTCTTTTTCTGTTGTCCTTTTTTCCCCTCTACCAAGCTCACTCAATGCAGAGATGCACTGTGACACTGGCTTAGAGCAACAAATATTGATTTGTTTCCTCACAAGTCTATTAAAAAAACACCCTGTTAGAATTATAACCTGCTGTAATTGAACAGTTGTTAAAATCCATTTTTTTTCTTTTTTGGATAGCTACCTCTCTATATTTTGGAGGGACCAAATCCTAATTTTAAGTTTTCCTATTTTCTCTAACCTGCATTTTTAAATTAAAAAAAAAAAAAGTTTTCTTAAATGAATTTTCTGCCCCAGAAAATAATGTCTTCAATCCAATGAAGTAGTTTAAAATGGATGTGCCTGACATCATGCTAAAATTAAATATATTTCCAAACATTACAAAAACTAAAAAGAAAAAAAAATCTAGATAAGTGAATTAGTATTATTTACTAATATATGGTACTCTGTGATATGAATATAGACTATGTAAGACACCATTCTACTATTGATATCTTTTCACATTAAGAGTTCAAATAATTGTAGTTTTAAGTTATATGTTGGCTTATTATGTGTTTTAGACACCTAACTACATGCAAATGCTCAGCTTATTCATACCATTAAAAACTTGAAATTGTTATTATGGTGATGTGACATAGAAGACAGAATTAGTGCCCAAAAGGGTAAATTTTCTCACCTGAATTTTGTCTGGCTACCGAAATCCCTATAATATTTAGAAATGGAGAGAAGTAAGATATTCTATGTCACAAATCTACGTTGCCTCCTCTGAGAGGCCTTGGTTACCCTTGCTAACTACTTAGGTCTTCCCATCATACTCTTTTCAGGACCTGGTTTATTTCCTTCACGGCACTTATCGTGATCTGTACTATGTAATTATCTTTGCTCTTTCACTTTCTCTACCACCTTGAGAGGAGGGACCATGACTATCTTATTTACCACTGTAATCCTATTGACTAACATGTGCCTAGCACACAGTAGGTACTCAAGAAACAAATGTCGGGTGAATGGCCAAATGGTTGAATGATTTTGCTTTGAGATAAATCTGCATTTATTCTACAGCTTTGGATTATAAACATGACATTTTAAAAATATAATCCAGCTCTTGTAATTGTCAAGTAAAATTCTAGAGTATTGAGCAAATATTTTCAAATCGGTCAATCACTATTTCTTGAATATCTACCATTACACAGCTTTGGGGAAGATATAAGAAATATAAAACATGATCCGTACATATAAAATGCATCGTTAAGGAGCTTTCTCCCTTCAATAATTCCACAATTAACAAATGATGTAAAAAAGATCCATTTTCTTTTTAGGTTTATCCACTTTCACAATGCTTTGCCAAAGGCTGCTTCCTTCCCCAACTTTACCTGAATCATAACAGGAAATCACTTAAGCTATCAAGACTACTGGTCCATAATCTCTTACCCAAATTCTTGAGGCCAAATGAGTTGTGGAATTCAACCTTAATTCTTAAAAAATTTTTATTTTATCTTTTACTATTGAAAGGTAATGCCATGCCTATACCACACACTACATGATACCCACAGTACGGTGTGGGCCACTTGAATAATCAAACAAATTAACGCGACTGTAAGAAAAACCTGTAAGTATTTGGAATAAATTAAGACAAAAGGCTGGTTTCAGTTCAGGTCTTGCCGCCAAATAAATTGGCGGGGTGGAGGCGGGGGGGATTAATTTTCAAAACTTTCTGGGTGTCAGAACCGAGAATAGAGTTTGAGGAGCTGAACTGACTTTATCCAAAGACATAAGACAATAAAAGTAACATCTAAGAGGCTGAGTGCCAAGAGGTATCTCAGGGAAGATGAATTTAGGGTAACGCTATAATGAGGAGAAAACAGCTCTTGTGTTTCTACAGGTTCTGCCTACAGGCATCAGTTCAACTCAGGAGGAAAAAGATCTGACCAAGATTGTTTGGGGGAGAATAATTAGAGAATGCCATGGGATTAGGAGGTGTAACTGTTTTGATGGAAAGAACACTGCAAGAGGCAGAGAAACCAACATTTTTGAGCCCCTCCTGTGTGTTCATTAATTCATTCAGCTATTAGTTTTCCAGAGTTTATCATGACAGGCTTCATTCTACGAAATGGAGAAAAAGGTGCACAAGACACAGTCCCCACCCTCTGGAGTAAATGGCTACTCTTAGCTGAATGCTCACAATGTGCCGGCATCTAGACATTCTCATATCTCACCTCATTACTTTAATTAGGATTCCAAAAGCATGCATTTGAGGTCCTGCTCTGTCATTTCCTAATTAAGGCTTACAACTTCTCTGGGCCTCGGTTCCCGATCTGCAGCATAAGGACTAATCACCAGATAGGGAGGCTTGTTGAAAGGGAGAAATGAGATGCGTGGGAAAGAATTTTGAACATGAAGAGTCGAGCCTGAGAGAGAATCAGTTTCTGCGAGGGCCCTCTGAGAGCACGTGATTTACTTGGAGGGGGTGGCTAGGCCAGAAAAGCTTCTACAAAGTGGGAGTGACGTGATGGCGTCACACAGCTGGGATCTTCCTTCACGCAGGCTGTTTGCGGGCCTGCTCCACCTCTCGCCTCGGGCACTTGAATAGCCGACGGCAACGACATGGGACTGGGAAGGGGAACAGCCTCCCTCCAGGTCCCCCTCTATGCCACCCTATCACCTGAAAGAGAGTCTACTACCTGAGGGAAGGTCCGGCTACCGCGTCTAGGCCTTCTCGCATTCAAATTCAAGGCCCCTGGTCCCCAGGCCGATCCTCCTCCAACCAGATCCAAGTGCCCGCTCCCTTCCCCACTTCCGCTTCCTCACTTCCGGCCCCTCACTTCCGGCCTCTCCTCAGTCTAGTGTCTCCTGCTCCCAGGGCCTCGAGCAAGAGTGGTAGTGGGGTTAAAATAGCTCAGCTTGAAAGTAGATGTCTTCATTTAAAGTCTATTCCTCTGTGGTGCTGCCCTAATTCACCTTTCGAAGAATAAATTTTACAATTTGTGTTAGTATAGTTTTAACTGATGAGAAATGCCATCCGCTGCTGATTTCCACCTCAAAGGACAACAACAAAAATATATAATAATAGTCTCTAGGATGAAAAGAGCAGTGTGTTTGATGGACAGTGATGGAGTGCCTCCACTGACAGCCTTGGGTACCACTGGTAAGTAGTCACTGAAACATTCAACAGATCTTCAGTGAACACCCACTATGCACCAGGCACCCCACCATGCAGGAAGGACCCAGACATAAAATGAATGCAATGCTGGATGAGTTTACAGGCTAGTGGAGGTGACAGGTACCACCACAGACGATTGTGACAAGATATGTATCGCATAATAAGGGAGGAGTCAGCACCTAATTCTGCCAAGGGTTTCACAGAAGAGTTTACATCTGAATTGAATCTTAAAAGAGTGACAGGGAGTTCATTGAATAGACAATGTAAAGGAGGCCATTAGAGGCGAAGGACACATCAGGTGTAAAGGCTTGAAAGCAGAGAGAGCCTATTATCTTGGTAAAACTGCCAGTACTGTAGTTTCTATGGCTGTTGCAAAGGCTATTAGTAGAGCAGCAGAAGGAGATGAAGTGGCAGAGGAAAGTCGGATTATGAAGGACCTTGTCCATACTACTAGGTGATTTTATCCAGTAGGCATTGAAACTATAATGAAAATCTTGTTTTAAAGCATGTTGGTGCTTGAGTGGACTATGTCAACATTCCACTAGAGTGAAGGGAAAAGACTTAGAGAATAGATAAATGCTTAGTAGATGAAAGTAACATTTGTTTTTAGTTCCTACTACTTCAATTATAATTATTTTTACAACAGCCCACATTACTGATACTGACATGTAGATAGATAAGTATAAAATAAGATGCTAGAAGATGTGAAAGAAGTTGGTGTGTTTGAAATATTGTGTAGCTGGCAATAATATAAAATAGTGGGAGTAGTAGCCAGAACGAAATTGAAAAGACAGCCTGGAAACAGATTGCTCAGGCCCTTGAATACCATGCTAAGCTGTTATTCTATAAAGTAGTGGGGGACAAACAAGTATTTTATATGTAGAGTTATAGTTTATGAAGATTATTTTCTATACATAGCATATATAAATTTCAAAGGAACTCTGAAAAATAGGCATTAATTATCCCATTGTACATATGAGGCAGTGAGTTTGGGGAACATCCATTCATTCTACATTATTGAGCACCTGCTATGTGCCAGGCACTATGCTGAGCCATGGGAATACAAGGAAATTACAGTCTAATAGTCTAATAGAGGAGAGAGGAATAAATCAACAGTTACAATAAGATGCCATGATAAAGGCAAGTATAGAATGACACGGGAGTAAAATGGAGATTTGTCTAAATCTACAGAGTTGGGGAAGGCTTCCTGAAGGAGGTGAACTTGAGCTGAGTTGGCATGAACAAACAGGTTACATGAATTGCCCGGAAACATTTAACTTGCAAGTGATTTAGCTAGAACTTGAACCCAATCTGCTGCATACAATTCTATACCCTTTCTCCTACCCCAAAGACTAATAGCCTATGGTCTTTGATGTTGAGCTCCATCGGCATTCTCAGTCACAAGTCTATCTGTTGTATTTTGAGAAGGTCAGAGATCCCAGTTTTTTCTTTTTAAACCCATTAATTTTCTCCTTTTAGAATAAATCTCTGGGTGAGTTCAAATGGGAGTTGATTAGGTTTCTCTAAAGTGGAAAGGGGAGAAAGGTGAGGGAGATAAGGGTAAAGGCAGTCAAATATATGGTGACGGAAGGAGATTTGACTTTGGATGGTGAACACACAAGGCAATATCCAGATGATGTATTATTGAATCGTACACTTGAAACTTATATAATTTTATTAACCAATGTCACTCCAATAAATTTAATTTTTTTAAAAGTATAAAGTGTTACCTACCTAGTGGAATTAACTCTGTTAAAATAACATTGTGTCAAAGGACCTTCTTATCTGCATTCCTCCATTTGGGGGCACCATAATTTAGTTGCAATACTGTAGTATGCAGACATTGCTTTACAGTAATAACTGTGTGTTTCCCCCCCGCCCTGAACTCAGAGTTTTACAAAAGTGAACAAAGTTTTCTTCTCTTGGTTTCTAGGGCATCAATGCTCCCTCTCATCTTGTCTGGTTTCTTCTCATTTCTCTGACCTCCAGCTTTGGAGGGGTCTGTTCTCTCTGTATTCATTCTTTAGGTGGTTTTATCCAGTCTCATAGCTTTAAAACATCCTTCTCTCTCAACAGCTCTCAAGGTGTTATCATCAGCCCTAACCTCTCCTAACCTCCCCACCGATATTTCTCATAGACATCTCAAATGTAATATGTCCAAAACCAAACTCCAGATCTTCCAAACCTGCTCCCCTGTCTCAGTAAATGACACCTTCTTGCTTCTAGTTTCTCAGGCCATGACGTTTGAGTCATCATTGATTCCTCTCTTTGTCTCTCACATTGCACATCATATCCATCAGCTCACCTTTAATACAGGTGGCTACCAAGCCTGGGTAATATGTAGGTAGTAAACAGTTTATCAGTGCCATGTTCTAATACAAAATAAAATAATAATATCTATGTTTCCAGACTTTATAGTCACTCTGTATGTTCAGAATTCAATCACTTCCCACCATCTTCGCTTCCAACCACCTGTCCTAAGTCACCATCCTCTCTTGCCTAGGCTGTTGTAGTAGTCTCCCTGCTTCTGCTCTTGCTTTCTTACAATCTGATCTCAACACAACCACCAGAGCAACCTTTTAAAACTTAAAACCCAAGTCAGATCATATAACTCCCGAGTTCGAAATCTTCCATTGGCTCTCATCTCACTCAGAGTAAAATTCAGAGGTCTTGCCATGGCCAGCAAGGTCCTACGTGTCCTGGCCCCTGCTCCCTCTCCAACCTCCATCCCGACTCTTCTCCACCTCACTGACTGTGTCAGGCTTGCTCCCACCTTAACATTTTGCACCTGCTGGTCCCTATACCTGCAAAAGTTGTTACCCCAAAAAGTTATCAAGCTGGCTTCCTCGCTTGGTTTTGAACTTTGCTCAAACGTCCTTTGATCTTCCAGTAAAATTGCAACCCCTCCCCTTCCACCTCAGCCACACTCCCTATGTCTCTGGCCCCATTTTATGTTTCTCTGTGGTAGTAGAACCATATGACGTATGTGTTATTTCTCCCTACGCCAGAAGGTATGACTCGGGAGGGCAGGGACTATGTTTTGTTCACTGATATACAGTCCCAGCACTTAGGAAAGGCTTCACACAGTGTAAGTGTTCAAATGTTATTTACTGAATGAATGAAAAGAGAATGTCTGGATCTATACTATTGAATGTGAAGGACACTTTTTATCATAAAATTCGATTAAACATAATTATGCACAAGAAGTTCTAATATTAACAACGATCCCCTCAAAAGGAATTGCCGAAAATTTTTAAACAAGTATGGTCTTAAAAGAAAATTTCCCCATTGTGGATAAGTTCAGATTTCACATATTCCTGAATCCTCCCAATTTTGCAGATATTTTTCTGAGCATTCATGAAGGTGAGGGCTGAAATGTTGGCATTCTCACATTATGGTCCTTATTCTTGAGTTCTGCTTTTGCACTTGTTCACTTAGAGACTTGGCATGAAATAAACCACTGAAATGGCCTTGCTTCCCTCCCAATAGGCTCTGTAACACATCTGCCGATGATTACTTAACTACTGAAATAACTTCTCTTTGAGATTTTCCTGTTCTGCACTCTGCCCGCCACTTGAAAAGGGAGGAGTTAGATTCTACTCCCTGGGGGGCAGGCAGTACCCTATGGAAAAGTAGCTTCCTTATTAGGGTATGAGCTGAAAACACCATAATACTTCCTCTAGAGCACTATTCAACTTTTTTCCTCTTTCTTCCCACGCCCCAGCTGTGAAGTTTAGGGACTCAGTGTTTAGTCAGTTCAAAACCACTGACTTAGGATAAGGACTGTGTGTTTGAAAACTGGCAATGAAGCTGTTGTGTGTAATGATGATCCAGGTCCTTAAACCATGAAGACTAAAGAACACTGAGACCAACCTTGTCTTGTCATTATTTTGAAATCGGTAACATTTTGTTATCTTGAAAATCCTATCTTTATAATATGTGGAAATAATGGGGATCCTGTTCAGACGCAACTTGAATTTAAGAAAATTCAACAAACTAGCATTAGTAACAAGGCAGTCCTTCGTTAAGAGTTAGGAGTAGCAAATTACTTCCTTCAACTCAGTCGACAGATATTTTCTGAGCACCTACTATGACCAAGGCGCTCTGTTGATTCTACATCAAATTTTTCTTTCTATTTCAATAAAAATATTGAGTAACTGTAAACAAGGAAAAATTTAAAAAAAGATTTAAGTATATAGGGGAAAAGAGATAGAAAAAGATACCTTTTAGCAATATAGAATAAGTTTAAATTTTAGAAACCCAAATTGAACCTTATAAGATACCTTTCATCTCAGATTTCAAGAGATTAATGCTAGGAACATCCTGTGAACCAACATTTCCCTCTTTATCTTCAGTCTGGTCCCCAAACTCTGAATGGGGCCACTTAGCAGGTAGCAACGTGTCTAATTTTGTGCAAAAGATGCAACGTTGCAATCCTTTTTCTAACAAGAGCAAAGAGAGAGGAAGAGGCCTTCACAAGTTGCACTTGGTATAGGAACTTAAAGGGGAGGGTGAGTTATAAATTTGAAGGTCAGAACTAAGAAAGGTGAAGGTGACAGAAACTTTAGGCCAGTTGAAAATCTTAAAATCCCAGAAATACTTTAGTCTAACCAACTCAAGAGAAAGTGAATCCCAGAAATCAAAGGAAACTGGCTCAGTCTTCCTTCTCTTCCTCCTCCTCTTCCTCCTTCTTTTTATTAAGGGTAATGTATGAGCTAAGAGTAATATTATAGGCTGAGTGCACTCAGAAAGCATTTTCTCTTGGATTTTAATATTGCCAGTGATCCAGGATGGTATTAAGTAAGTGCTCCTAAGAATTCCTAATATTTCTCTGGTTGCATGGATATAAAAAGAGTAAATGAGAGTTTTCCTTAAGACCAGCAGCAGCATGCCAATGGATCATCTCTAGGATTAGAAATTTTCTTATGAGAACATAATCGTTCGGGGGGGGGATTGTTAAAACTGAAACCAAGCATAAAGAAGCAAAAGTGTTTCAGTGAACCTCCTGCATCTTAGTTCAACTCTGGTAGCAAGAAAACAAAACCACATAATCTAAGGCTCACGCCCAACTCTCTAAAGCCCCATATCTGCTAGTTCCTGTGTGGTTTGCCTAGACTGCAGGGCTGACTAGGGGGTAGTTTGGAGGAGGGAGTAAGAAGTAGGGAGGAGGAGGCACTCTTAGTGGATCTGTGAGCGTGTACCCTCTTGGAAGACAGTACAGGGTGGATCTGTACTCTGAAATGCAGTAATTTGGATGTGAATTCAATTTCCTTCTTGCAAGAGAGGATTCTACCAACTCAGTGTCAAAGCCAAGACGTAGAGTCAGCCTCTTCTCTTCTAAAAGGTATGTCATCATGCAACATCGGTCTATATACTCTAGAGATCTTTGAGTCTTATAAAGTGCAGAATGCTCTCTATGAGTCAAATATAATTAAAATTAATCCCATGGGCTCTCCAAATATTGCTTTTAATATTTTGGTCCATCAACTAAAGTCTCTAAATCTTCTGCTGTAGCAATGTTTGTGGTGATAGGATTTGACTTCTAGCAAATGAATCCAGTCCATTACACAAAAAACTCCATTCACTGGCTTCTGATCTCTCTCAAGGAGAAACTTCAGCCCCTGGGATTATAGAAGTGCAATTCCACTTCATCACAGTCAGCGTTTAATTCATGCTAGGAGCGGGGATGAAGGGCTGAGCAGCAATGAATGAATACTCGTGCTCTGAGGTCAGAGTTTCTCCTGATGCTCATTTCTGCTTCTGTTGGTATTTATGTTACCTTTACAAAGAACACCAGTTGGATTCCTTCACCAAAAAGGAAAACTTTACGTTGAAATGGATTGTGAGAGGGTATTGTCTCTCTTTGTCTCTCTATTCAAGTTAATGCCATAGCCCTAAGACTGTCTTCAGTTCAGCCATCGAGTCTTAAGACAACTCCCTCATGCTCTGTGCCCCACTGGTTCCTGAACGCGAGGGCTAAATACACCCACCAAGGATTTTGACTTTAAAAGACTGTATTCACATACCTGGAATTAGGCCTTGTTAATAATGTATATGCAACTTGATTTGCACAGTACTGAAAATATACATCCCCAGATAAATTAAGAGGAAGGAAAATGTTTACGATCTAAAACTCGAGTGGAAAAGATCACATGTGCTTGAGTTATGCCATCTGAGAATGGGAGACCTCAGGCTGTCGTTCCATACAACTCTGTTTATCGTAGACTGCTTAGTTCTCTGGTGGGTCCCTTTTTATTTTTTTCCCCTAATTTTGGTTTCAGAAAGAACATATAGAATACGTATATTCTGCTTTAGCAACCAGCATTGTTTATAAAACTTCACACTTACAAAATAATTTTAAAGTGATTCTCTTTACAAAAGGATCCGTTACTGAATAAAGAACACTATGTAAATAGAGAAACATCTAAGTGCATCTAAATTCCAAGTTTTAAAATTCTGATCTGTACTCTTTTTGAGAACTTTTTTGGTTTTGTAGAGAGACAGCTCTATATCGTTTAATAAAATTACCTTTTGAGATGGAACTAGGCGTGTCTCCCATGTAGTAAACTGGAATCTTATTCTTCTTAAATTGTAATAGATTTTATTTTTTCAAATGACTTTACTGAAGCAGAGGAAAAAGAGGTGATCAATTTGTTCAATACAAAGAAATATCTCTATTGTTAATATAATATCCTTTTGAATATCTTCTACATCTTAGGCCCTGATGAAAATCCCCTCTTTTTAAAAATATCCCTTTTAGGTATATTTAAGAATAAATGAATTAACATAAATATGAAATGCCTTAGGAAAAAGGCACTATAAAAATGCAAAATGATATCATTAGTAATTATTTCTTTGAATTTTGATCATTTTATCCCTACCTCTTATTCAAAGTATATCTCACTGCCTGGAGTAATCTTTTTTAGAACCATGGCCTTCTGGAAAAGCTGAAAATGACCCTACTTTCCACATATTTGGTGATTTGGAGGGTTCGTTCCTAAACTTGAGCAGAACTTGGCTCTTTTCCTGGATCAAGAAAAGTCTGCAGTTATTCAAAACTGTGTCATTAAGTGTGATTCCATCAGGATTTCTTAAACAAGTAACGGTTGCTGCTGAATTAATCCTAGGGACAAATTCTCTGTGCCCTCATAAAACAAACTCAGAACTTGGTCAAGAATCTTTGTGACCTAAATTATTTAAATCAAAGAATAGGGTCCATTGGCCCCCATTTTGTCCACCTCAAGTATTTGGCCAGCATATTGATCCATAAAACAAACAAACAAACAAAAAACATAGCTTCATGTTTCTTCCTTCCTTCTTTCCTTTCTTCCTTCCTTCCTTCTTTCCTTCCTTTCTTCCTTTCTTTTGGCCACTTTACAATTCTCAGGAAAGTATAGTATATAAATAAACATTTACTAACATTTATCAAACATTTACTATGTGTTGGGCCCTGTGCTAGTCACTGAGTTCTCTTCGACAACGTTAATACTAGCTTTCAATAAGTTAAAGCCAAGGCGAATTCAGTTTTCTTTTTAAATACGCTTTCATAGGCAACATATTTAAGAATTAAAAGGAACTAAGTACATGAAATAAAGGTCTTACCTATTCTCCAAAGAAGATGTAAGCATGTACCTTATGAAGAAAGTGAAGAAAATGTTCAAAATAGAGTTGAAATGTTAGTTCAATGAATATCTTTATACTCACCTCCTATATTCAACGGTTGCGAACTTTTTTGCTATATTCATTCCATTTGTATGTGTTTATTTCTGAACTACCGGTAAGTTATAGATAAAATGGCACTTCACCCTTAAATAATTCAGTACATATCTAAGGATAAGGATATTCTCCTATATAAACCACCATACCATCATTATACCTAAGAAGATAAAGAGTGATTTTTTAAAATATCATCTAATATCTAGGCCATATCTAACTTTTGCCATTTGTCCCCCAAACATCTTCCATACTTTAAAAAAAAAAAAAGAAAGCAAGAAACTGGATCTAATTTTTAAAAAGAAAAGCACAATTTCACATGTGGGTTTTACGTCTTTTTATTCTACATCAAATTTTTTTAAGGGTTAGGCCAGTTATTTTATAGAATGTTTCTTGTCCTGGATTTGTTGTTGCTTTATGGTATCATTTAATTTGTTCTTTTACCTCCTGTATTTCCTGTAAACTCCAAGTCAGAACTAAAGCACTGATTAGCTTTAGATCGAGCATTTTTTGACAAGGTGCTCCATCTTGCAGCTCATCGGGAGGCACGTAATGCCAGATTGTCCCTCTCTTTGTGGTGTTCAGTTTAATGGTGGCTCAAGGTAGAGATCTCACTCCAAGGATCTCTCTGTTACAAAGGAACTTTTTTCTCCTTTGCAATTAACAAGTAATCTGAGTAGATGACACTTTGGCACTGTGGTAACAGTCTATTTCCCAGCAAACTTCACCAGAGGCGTTAGGTGATAATCTTTGCCTAAACCGACTATTCCATTGGAGGTCATATACATTTTAGCACACTTTAAAGAAGGGTTAAACATACAAATTCATCATTATCAGAAGCAACAGCAGATATTTATTGGGTGTATAAGTCCAAGTAATAATAACAACAACAGCAGCAATAACAAATAACATTTACTGAGTGGTTGCTACGGAACTAGATAGATAGTCTAGATTTGAGGCCAATCCTCCAGTTACAAACTGGACCACCTGGGACAAGTTACTTAGTCTTTCTGTGCCTTAGTTTCTTAAGGTATAAAATGAGAATAATAATGGCACCTATCTTATCGTATTGTTTTGAAGATTAAATAATTTATATATATAAAGCTCCTAAAACAGTGTCTGTCATTTGTCAAGCACTGTTCGACACTTTGCAGGCATTAACTCACTTGCTTCTCCTAACGGCACAATAAAGTAAGCGCTAATATTATCCTTTCTCGAGCGAGGAAACTGAGGTTCAGAGAAGTGGAGGAACTTGCTCAAGTTCGCTTCACTAGTATATGGGAGAGCCGGGATCTGATCCAAAGCAGTCTGATTCCAGAACATTCTCTCTGAAGGTTGACACATGTAATGAGAAGTGACGCAAATGAAATTCAATGGAAATCAGTGACAGGACCCTCCCCCACCCCTCCCACCACCGCCACCCAGGTTTTAAGTTATCGAAAATCTGAGACTGTCGCTACCAAAATATATTTGTGGTTTTGTTCATCTGAATAATAGTACTGTGTAAGCATATACTTTTTGCATTTACATAGCTCAAGGCTCTGGATAAGAAACTTGAAACATACAAGATAATACTAGGAACTGAAAAATGTAGAACGATGAAGAAATAGGAAGGAAAAAACTTAAAGGAATAATACAAGAGGGGAATTAGGAGACCTCGGAGCCTTGGAGAACAGATGATATTTTGATATAGTCAAGGGGGGAAAATCCTTTGATTTTTCACATTCCCGTGCTATATAAGATTTTACTACTGAAACACGAGGGTAAGGCCATTGTCAGCTTTAAGAAGACCACTCTGGATTTCTTCACGGGACGATGGATGAGTCTTGTTAGAAGGTAACTTTTCTGGTTGGTCATCTCATACACTCAAGACCCTCTGTAAGTCGGTCTATAGCTTTTGAAGCATAACTATACAGAAAAGGCCTTCCAAGCTGGGTATTAGTCCCAACCCCTTCATTAGCATTGCAAGAGGGCTCCAGTGCTGTCTTGCTTGCTCCTTCAATTGCCATGACAGAAAGCTCTCAAGTGTAATTTTTCTAAAGAGAAGTAAAAAATAAATGAGAAAAAAAAATCCAACATTAATAATGTTTTTATGCACTGCTAACACAGTCACTGCTAAATTGGTTCTGCTTTTTCTGGTTTTTTTTTTTTTTTTTTTTTTGGATGAAAAGCAGACTAATTGATCAATTGGTCATGAGGAATACTTTTCATTTGTTTTTCTCCGCACCTCTCAGCCTTCCAGAACCACAGGTTTCACGTGGCAGCCTACAAATGGTTCACGGTTTGTGCCTTTTGTCTCATGCTTTATGGGAAAATACTAGAAACAAACTGCTGAGAACTCAGAAGGAGCTCGGTAAATAACAAGTAGATAGTTCTCTTATTCAATATGATTTGAAAGAGAAGTGGTGTTTTAATAACTAAGAAATAGTACTAGCGAAGTACAGAAGTAGGGAAAAAATCGGGTTGGTTTGCAATTTGAAATTTGCATGGATCATTTTATAGGCCACAGATTTTTATCACGTGTGAAGGAAAATGTGAGGTTAGATTCTCTCCCCTTTCCCCAAATAGATTTAAATTCTAAAAATATGGATTATTGAATCAGTAAGGCTAGCAGGAAGATATCGATGATATAGTAAATCGAAGGAAATTGTCACATTTTAATACATTATATCAACCCTTTAAGTTGATCATAAATACGTTGATATGCACAGCACATAGGTTCTTATCGGTGATGGTGAGGCCGGGGAATGGGGAGGAATGTCAGAGGCACATTTACAACGCTGCAGAAAGCTATAGCAACTCTCTCCAGGGGAGGAAAATGTGACTAACGCTCATCCACACACTCCTTTACGCAGAATTTCCAATGATTCAGTCTCTAGAGTCCATCCATATATCCTAGACAGGAAATTTTTCCCTCATTTGAAGTTTTTGTTTTGTTTTGTTTTAACCCTGAGCCTTGTAAAGTTTTAAAAAAGAGCTTTCCCACATTATCTCATTGGATCTGGTTGTGATCTCTGAGGTAGACCACATATTTTACCTCTCCTGTTGCAGAGTGAGAAAAGCAAAACGGGAGAGTTTAAGCGACTTGCTGAAGGGGATTTTGCTAAGGTCTGCCAAGACTTAGTACCAAGGCTAGTAAGTTATAGCCCAGGGCTCCTTCTACTGCACTAGTCTGGGCACAGCATTCTGGAGATGAAAGGGACTTTTAATGGGGCTTCTGGAAATCTGAATTCTGGCTCTGCTGGAAACCACCTGCATGACTTTGAATGAGACATCGTAACCTCTCTGGGCCTCGGTTTCCTTCTTGGTCAAGTGAAAGGTTAGCTCACATGTTTTCTGAAGCCCTTTTGGTTCTGTTGCAAACTACCTAATCCCATCGGATCTGAGAACAGAAATGACCTTTTCTATGACAGATAGCAAGACCTTTCAACCCTTCCCTGTGGGTCATGAGAGCTGGCATCCAATGCACGATGAGTTCCTTTGTTAATATCCAAATTTTGTTAGAAACTATAAGCATCAATAATGCTTCAGCGGGCTGCTCGTGTGTCATTCTGCTGGTAGCTTCATTTTCCTGCAGGGCTGACTGTCTCGCAGCAATTGTGCTCTAGCTCTGTACTCTGCATCAGACAGACATACCGCGATATTTTACTATCCCTCTTTGGGTACTTCAGAGTACAGTATGGAAATAAATAATGCTGATGGACTTATTTTGGGCCGATAGACCTTATTTTTCTAAAAAGGTCATTCCTCTTGAAGGACCCAAACCTTCTACCTGATTTTTCATTATTAAGAGTTATTTAACGTCCCGGAAATGTGCATGGAAGTTGGAGACTCATAAGAGAGACTTCAGCCCTCAATGCAAAAGCCATGAGACAAGAAAGACATAGCTGAGCTTTTGACTTTGGGAGGTATTTGGAAAATCTTTCGGTCAGTATAATTAGGACAAATTTGTATATTAACATTTGTTTCAGATTTATAAAAAGTGTCCATAGCATATGCTGCCAAGTACACAAAAGCCATAATATAGCCCCAATTTAATTCTGAGTCTCTCTGGGAAGCTAAAACAAGCAGAAGATTCTCATGTTCCATATGTCAGTAAACCAGGGTTTTATAACATCAATTGTCAAAACAATGGAGCCACAGAACCAAGGGTCTGCTACACATTGCAGAAATCCCCCACCCTCACTCTTGGCTTTTGGACGAATCCAAGCCAAATACCGTTAGCGTGGACAAGCTGGCTACCCCCAAACCAGGAAGGTGGCAACCTCTATTTGTGATTATCAGCAGATGATAGGAAATTGGGGGCCCTATTTCTCAGTCATTTTGCTCTTTGAATTTTCTAAAAGAACTCCAGGCTGGCTGATGGACCCAATTTCTGACAGAGAAGTCATGACCTTGTTCCATTAGGTCGTTAGACTGTGGGAATGACAGTGGCGGAGCATGAACTTAGCTCCTGTGTTCTGTGTTCTACTCTCAGCCTGGATGACACATTGTGCGCCAACCACTCCTCTGTCCTTGAGTGACAAAAGACCATTCTTTAATCTGAAACGCAGGAGACTTAGGAAGCGACGTACGTTGTTACCCCGAAAGCATTTTTATATCTTTGATGTAATATGAATACTCAATACCTCATTTACAGAATGCATAATATGGTGCTTTCTTATTTAAACAAACCCGTTTTATGGAATTTCTGTCTCCTAGACCAATATTGTTAGACTATTAAGTCATTTTACAAACCGATACTATGTGATATTGCAACTTGACACTTGGTACCCTGTAAATATCCAGATAAACAAAAGGAGAAAGTGTGAAGTCAAAGGATCCCCTAGCTGGAGAGAAATTCCTAAACCCTGGATTAAGGAAGATGGAGCTCTAAGATAGTAAACTTGGGTTTTTCTCCAGCATGGATACACAACTTTTAAAATACAAACTGTAGGGAAGAGTAAGATTTATTACACAGCCAATGTTGTCAGCTCATATTATTTTATAAAGCGAAGGGTCAATTAGGTGTGATTATCATCAAGCGAGCAAGCTGTGATGCTTCGTCATGTAGATGCTGTAAAAAAATTACCTGTCACTGACTTTACTTCAGCTTTCGCTCCCATCAAGCACACATCCCCTCAGTCCCCAATTCACTGTACCCAGATGTACTGAGAACATTTAGGGTAATAAAAACAAAAACAAAATAGGGTCCTTTTCCCTAAGGAACTAAAAAGCTATTAGGGAAACTGGGACAAACAAAAGCAAATGCCACTGCAGTGCAAAACTCGTGATGAAGAGATAAGAGGCAGCGGCTCCAGGCGGGACTTCGAAGCGAGGGGCACTTGCAGGCAGAGGGAGAAGGCGAGTCAAAAAGGCATAAACGCATCCACGAATGGCACATTTCGAGAAAATCATAGGGCGGACGGGGTCTTTATCACTGAAGATCTGTTGATTTTGCAATCGACGGTGTCAAGAAGGCCCTCGTGAATTCTTTTTCCTTGGGGATCCAGAAATTAAACTTGTGCCGCTGGAGAATGTACCTCAAGCTCTTTCCCCAGATCAGCTGTTCTCTGGCTTCCAGCTGCGCCCCTAAGTCTTCTCTTCCGAGCGTAAATATCCTCGGTTCTTTTAACTGCTCTACTGGCGTGGTTTTACATGCTTTCTTAATTTTAAGTGTTCACCTCTGACAGACTTCGGTTTAAGGCCCCTCCTAAATGATGCTGCCTTGAATGGGACAGAGCTCTCCAGGAGTCATCTGACAAAGGCAGAACACCGTGGAGTAGTTGCCTCCCTTGATGTATACCTTATACTTCTATTAAGATGGCCCAGGAGTGCATAAGCCTTTTTGGCATTCACATCACACTGCCGACACATCCTGAAATTGTGGTCAACTAAAATCCCTGAGTTCTCATGCGCTACTATTAAGCCAGATCTTCCTTATTCTGTCCTGAGGCACAGAGGTTTCAATGTAGAGAAATGTATCCCTTTTCTATTTAACCTTGTTGGTAACGACCTATCAAAATATTTCAGATCTAGCTTATTAGTTTCTCCCTCCCAGCGAGTGAGTGTGTAGAGCAAATGTGTATGTATTTGCTGATGAGAGAGCAGAGCTAGTCTCCTGCTGGGTCCCTGGAAGAGGCCTCCAAAGGCTCAGGACTTGATTATCTCCTTTCTATCAATAAATTGTTTGCAACCCTGCACAAATCTGCATCTTTAGACAAACTAGTGAGCCTCACTCTTCCTAGCAATAAAATAGGAGCAAATATATGTGGCCACTTTCTTCCCAAGGATATGCAACAGTGAGTCAGATATCTGTAAAACTCTAAGTAGAAGCTACTCAGAGGTGGTATATATGAGAGGAAAAACATTTTATTCTAAGCTCTCAGAGGCTTTTGGAAGATTTGATTATCCTTATCACGATATGTTACGGTAAATAATATTCATTTTTTTGCACCTGTTTTAAAGTTATAACTGAGTTATCTGATTTGGGGTTGTAGAAACGTCATGTGATGTCAGTATAATTCTGGCACACGATTATTTCTAATTTGAGTAAACACTGTAAAGGTGTATCTGTTTCACTGAAAGGCCCCTTTTAAAGAGATTCTCCATTTCCCTTCCCCAATCCCACCCTCACACCCAAGCCTCTTCCATGAGTAAAACGAGGACTACGAGGACTTTGAATTTTAGGTTTCCATCAGACTTTTAGAAACCTTCACAAGTCTTGCCAGACTAGCTTAGCAGTTCATAGGTTTTCATTCCTGGTGAAAGCAGAGAACTCATGGGTAATTCATATAATTTAAAATCTCAAGCTAATAGAAATGACACATTGCAAAGCATATCCCTGTGAGCAGTTGCCTTCGTTATAGAAAGGTGCAGGGAACATCCACGTTCTTCTAATCCGCCATTCTAATGTAAATTTTAATATTGCTTCCATGACCTTGTAATCATTAAGATTCAACCCCCACCCCCACCCATCCTCAGTGATTTTGAACTAGGGACTTGCTACTCCACGTGGGACCCGAGGACCAGTAGTGTTGACAGCACCTGGGAGCCTGTTAGCAATGAGAACCTCAAACTCTGCCTCAAACCTACTAAATCAGAATCTGAACTTTAAAAAGATTCCCCTGGTAATTCTTATGCACAATAAAATCGGAGAGCTGACCTTGGGTGAAGGGATTTCACCCCACTTTACCCAACTACCTCGTGTCATAATATAAAACTTACATAATTCCATTTGGTGCTTATTAAGAATTTAGAGTTGCTAGTTAAAATTTTACCAGATTTAAATATTCTATATACATCCAGCTATTTCTCAAAGTATATATAACTGGCTTTAAAATACTCTTCCCGTTCTGGGTTCTTGTGGAGCAGGGCTTCTCGACAGGAGAGGATTTTGACACCCTCCCCCTGCCAGGGATATTTTTCAGTGCCTGAAGACATTTTTGGTTGTCACAATTTGAGGCGAGGGGGTGTTACTGTCATCTGGTGGGCGGAGGCCAGTGAAGCTGCTAAGGACGCAACAATGCACAGGTCGGTCCCCACGACAAAAACGACCAGCCCAAAATGTCAATAGTAGATGCATTTATGCCTTTTTGAGGCTGAGAGGCCCTGTTATAGAGGTACGTGGTTTGTAGAGAAAGATTCAGGTGTGCAAACATGCGTTACAAAAAGCCATAAGAAAATTAAGCCACGTGGCATATCATGATATGGGCAGACAGAGAACAAATAGACAGGCAGTGGCCTGAGTGATGATGGTAGGGGTTTGGGGGGAAGGCAGTGGAGAATCCAGCCACAGGTGACAGGAGACATCTAGGACAGATAGTAACCGGTGCTTTGTGCACGAAGACAGTCAGCTTTAGGTAACACGGTTCAGAGACTGGACATGAGCTAGGGGGAGGTGTGGGCTGGAGAAATGAAAAGTTTCAGTCCTAGAGTGGATGCTAGGTATGATCTAAAAATCATGTTAGACCTGGAAAACGAGAAAGGATTTCAGGTGTTAGCCTAGGAGTACACGGTGGATTTCAGTAAATCCAGTTAGACGTGGATTTAGAAGCGAGGCAGAGTCCCGCTTGCTAGAATTGGGACACCTCAGAGCCAGGCCAGCAGCAGGCGGTGACCTGGCACAGAGCTAGCTGAGTTCTCAGCTAGAGTGAGCTCTTTAAAACCCTCCCAACCGAGAAAAGTCTTGGTGTTGAGCCCGCAGTACGGTTCATTTGCAGGAAGGGGTCAAGTGCTTCCCGTTACGGAGACAGGAGGGCAAGAAGCAGTCTGGGTCCTGACACTGGCCACCAAAAAATCACAGGATAAGAACTGGAATAGAACTTGAGAGGCCCTCCAGGTTATTTCTCTACTGCAAGTCACCTAAATCATTTCGGAAAGATTATCTGCTCTTCAAATCTAAAATTTCCAGAGAAAGATTTCTTAAGGACCTGTGTTGATGCCTTATAATCCCTCTAAGCCAAAATTTCTGCCACATTCCTAACCCTAAACCCCCTCACTGCATGTGAGCAGCCCTTCTCTCACCGACCCCACACGCAGTGTGCTTTCTGACATTCAGTAACGGGAAATAGCACAAACTACCTCCACAGCTGCCAGACCCAGGCTTCTCTCCTCTAGGCTGAAGAATCTCAATTCCATTAACATATGTCACCTTGAGTCTCTGCCCAACCTCTTAATCCCTTTGTTATTCTCTGTGCCCCCTCCAAGTCTTGTCTTATGATAATAACCACCCAAATATATTTATTAAATACGTACTGGAAAGCAAAGAAGGGAAACTATACAATGGTATGTATGGTTTGGGTGATTTTTATTAATCTCTCTCTTCTCTCTCCAAGAACTTGTCATTCTTTGCCGAGTTCATAGCCCAGTCGGAGCAAGAGTCCTTAGGCTAAGTTCCATTGTAACATTTTGGTTGTCCTGCAATTATTTTCACCACGGTCCTCATATAAGGAAAATGGAGTACACTATCATATAGAATAGCTCTGATGCGAATTTGGCTATAAATAAAACTGGGATAAATGCATTTGCTCAGTTCCAGAGGAAGCATTATTCTGCCATGTGGGTTTTGTTTCAAATGAACTGCAAAACCAAGTTCTTTTTCGTGGAAAGGGATTTATTCAACAGAATTCACTTACTTTGCTGCAACTGGATTAATTCCGTTTCACGTCATGTCTCTAAGTAGAAAAGTAGACTGATTTGCAGCAGCCTAAATGGACATGTTGATGCATCCAACGTCAGTAAGATTTATTCTGTCTAGATTACAACCATCATGGTGTGCCAGTTGTTTTTGCTTCTATAAAGTACTTGCAAAAGTGCCCCACTTCAGTATGTGCTTTGAAAATAGCTTATCAAAGTTACAATAGATGGGGATGTTTCAGAACGAGAGAGAGTGCAGATGTGCAAAACGAGATGAGCATTCCTCCCCTTCCTTGAGCTAGAACCACTCCTCCGCTTCTCAGTGTTATAAAAAAAAATTTTTTTTAACTCCATACTCTGTTCGAAAAGCCACCATTTTAGATTTTCGAATTGTATTTCACATGCCACTGCTCAAGAGATACACCCAACCCCACTTGTGGTTACACAGGTGTTGGCTGTGGGCTTGCTGTGTGCTCAGCGCTGTGCTAAGTACCACCGCCCGCCCAGTCGTGGACCACCACCCTCCACTCTTTCCATCCTCTGCTTCCTGCTATATACACTGTCTCTTCGGCATCACTCTCCATCTCCAAAGATACAACTCATCTTCCCAGGACTCTCAGTGTCTGTCTATCTCGGGACCTCTCCTTTCCCTTCTCCTGAATTGCTAACTTTATCCTGGCTAGCACTTAAAACACAATGAGGCTGCTAGTGGAAATTGTTCTGATTTCTATAGCTAGTAGTTTCCATAACTAGTAGTTACTTTCAAAGGAAATAGCTTGTGGAAATGAGTCTGTGGTGTCACAGAGCTATTATATGGATCGACTGTAATAATGTGCATAAAAAAGCCATTTGTAAACTATAACATGCTCTCCAAAAGGCAGTTATTACTGTATTATATGATTTTAGGGTTTAAAAATCAGCCGGGTGATATATAAAAATTCAGTAAGATTCTGTAGCACAGTCGAAAAGAAAGTTAGAGAATTTGAGGCACTGACCCCTCCATCGATAAGCTAGCGGTCATCAACATTTCTTCCAGTCAAAGCATGCCCATTTCATTGAGAACATACGCTCTGTCCAAGGACGTGTCTGCTCACCAGTCTGGAACGAGGCCTTCACTCTTGCTTGAGCTCCCCCATTTCCCACATAGTCACCTTCCAAAGTCCCAGCCAACCTTCAAGGGCTAGCCCCAAACCTACCCCCTCTCCCCAGCTCTTAACCCAGGCAGAATTAATCTCTTTCTCCCCAGCACTCATGTCAGCCTTATGGTGGAATTATTTATGTGGGTATTGATCTCCCTGAATCGACTGTGACCTGCTGAGGGCATCTGCCAGGCCCTCCCCTTCCTCCATGGGCAGCAGCTCAAAGCAGAGTGGCCAGAGGACAGAGAAAAGAACTCCATGGACCAAAAAATGCCCGACCAAAAGGTTTTATTCCCAGGGGCTGGTCTCAGATATGAACATGTTCTTGCATGAACAACTTTTGCATCCCTCTGAAATGGAACAGGGTCTATTAAATAGACTCATAAAAACCCTCTGAGTGGTGGGTACATGGAGGCTTCTATTTCTTTTTCTCTGTACTTTTCAGTACATTTAAATGCTTTCTATTTAAAAACGAACATGAAAAGACCCCATCTTATTTAAGAGTTAATGAGTTAACTTCCACTGTAACTTGATTTTCAGCCTACAAGTTTCTCTGTAGTTTAAATTACAAAAGTCATTCTCTGCTTCCCAGCTTAGTTGTATTTTATCTACTGAATATGGTACACCTTGAAATTATTAGTTCTCAGACTGTGTTTCACACAATGCCGAGTTACATTGCACCTTTATTGAAAAGAACTCCTCATGCATGATGTGGGTGTCTTCGAGGATGAAAAGTACCACCTTGTAGCACATTTTAAAAAAGTCCTTGTACCAATTTATTATTTTAATACTTTATCTATTTTTTAGGAACCATCTCTGAACTGATGAGCCATATGACTATTGCTAAGTACATAATAAGCACTCAATAAATATTTTTAAAATACCACGCACTTCTAAACAAAAGATAACTTCAGTCATTGAAAACAGAAAGCAATGGGTATAGTTTCCAATTGCCACTCTTTTGTGCTTGTGAGAAATCATAGAAAAATGAGAAGTTGGGGCCGGGGGAAAAATCAGACACTGTTATAGAAACTGCATTGATGAGAGCAGATCGTAACTTTGTTTATAGCAATTTGATACCGAATTATGCGAGGGTTTTATTGTTGTCATGGATTAAAGCTGTGTTGTTACTATAATAGAAGATTGGCCCAGAGCCCTCATCCGATGCCAAACTCTCTAGCATCGCCTCTGTTCTTCCAGCAGCGGCCCAGCCTCCCCTCTCTCGAACTCTGTGCCATGCAGTCCTGGCACAGACCCTAACCTCAAACTCCAGCCAACTTCCCTTACGACACACTTTCTCCCCTTCACCTGCCAGATGCTTCTTGTTCTCAGACATTACACCCTGAAATCAGAGGCTTTTAGTGAGTTAAAAAGGGAAATATAGAATTACCTAGCTCTATCAGTATTTTAAGTATTCTTGTAGACTTAAATGAGAGCTCTTGTACAAAACCACTTGAACTCTTTCTTAAGATATGTTAATTTTTTTTCTCTCTCTTTGATTGAACTGTTGACCTTCTGGATATACGACTAGTCATTATCTCAAGTATGTTTGGAACTATTCTTGCCCTAACTATTCTAAAACGTAATTAGCATGAAGACATTATTGTAGGAGCACACATCACCTTGGGCCAGGATCTCATTAGACAGCACAAATCGAGCAGAACTGAGCATGCTCCACACTGAAAAAGAAAAAAGACTCTCTAAGAAAAATCCATGGCATCTGTAGGAAAAGTTAAAATTAATGATTTTGAGAGCCCTCTCTTGCTCATACATTTGATTTGTATGAGGTCCAAACACAGAGAGGGTTGTGGTTCTTCTGTTTGAAAAATGAAAGCAACTGTTTTCTCAGAACTCAGCTTATACGATGTGGCTGCTGTCACAGCTCCGGGTCAACCAAAACCAAAATAATACAGTTTAGAGCTCTAGCTTTTTCCCACAGGAAATGCAGAGCACTTTAAGACATAATCCCATTTATCCTTGCAACAGATGTTATAGAGAATGAATATTCTATGGAGGTAGTTTTAAAAAAGCATGGGAAAACTGAGGCCCGGGAGGTGCAATAACTCACGGGTTATTCACGCTCCTCCTTGAACGTTCTCCATCACTCCTACCGTAGAAAGAACTCTTTATATCTGAATTGAAAACTATTTCACGCTGCCTGCTCAGTTATTTCAGTATGTACCTAAGTCTGGGACAAATCCCAACTGTTATGAAACCTCATAAGAAAAATAATGAAGCTCCTCATTTCTGGGATTCCAAGGTTACCATTTGTAGTTCATTCCAGAGCACTCTGGATGCCCCAGTCTCTAAACGATTGGAACCTTTGGGAGACTTATCCGATTTTGTCATTCACCTCATTTATAAGTCTATAATGTGATTTAACGTGCAGAGATGTCATATAAACAATAATTTCTCATTATTTTAATAACATTTCTCCTTAATTGCAAAAACATTTCTGACCTGAATTTATTCTCGTCATGGCTGTGTGTGCAAGCAGAGTCTTGTTTGCCTCTACAGTATGTTAAGAATGTATTAATTAGCTTCCCAACGCTGCCCAAACAAAGAACAGAAAGGATTTATCTAAATCATGAAACATGAAACAAAACTAACACTTTGCTAATTGTATTTTAAGGGCAATCTCAGCATTAGATAGTGTAACAAAATGTAGGCCTAATTTTTTAGACAAGATAACAGAAAACACTACTCAATTAACAAAACATTTGTTTAGCACCTACTGTGCACAAACTCTGAGAGGCAAAAGAGGCTAAGACAAATAAAATTGGCTAATTTAGTTTGATAGTCATAGTTAAAAGGCAATAAAGGGCAAGGTAATGTAAGTGTTTTGATTAAGTGTCAATTAGCTTAGATATATCAACTGGAGCCATACGAAATTGACAATGTCTGAAAATTTTTTTTACCAAAAGAAGTGGCAATTTCATATGATTCAAACCTAATATTAAGATACTCTTGTCATGCTATACCAGCTCCTAAAACATTATATTGCTCGTTTTCTATTTTTTAAATTAAATGATTCATTTCAAGTCGAACCTGTCATTATTAGACAATCAATAGAAGGTAGATACAAGTTAGAAATTTCACTCCTGTTTTTCATATTTATTTTCGTAGACTCGAAAATAACATATTTTGTTGTTTGAAAGTTTTTGATTATATTAGATACTTCTTTTTATTTGACTTAGAGTCACAGACCTGCTAACTGTTCCTCAAGTATGACATTCCCCAGCTCAGCTCTTCGTGCCATTCCCTTCGTGGTCTTCACGCAAAACTGGCATCTCGGTTCCTTTCTTTTCTGCAGAGGTGTTTGATTGCGGAATACTCCACTTATCTGGAAATATTTCTCAATTAGGTCTAACATCCAGTTTTGCCAGTCAGGTTACTGAGAAATCAGAACAGGTTACTATATATATGTGTGTGTGTGTGTGTGTGTGTGTACATATATATACACATATATATGACATGTGTGTGTGTGTGTATATATATATATATATATGTATTTTATATATATATTCCTCTAAATTCATTCTTCTAGTTCCTTCAACATTTAACCAATATTTCCCAAGCGCCTATTTTGTGCAAATCCTGGAGCCAATCCTCTTCCAGAGGTGAAGTTGTATATCAAAAATGTATGCAGTAATATAAATACGAATTTAGTGCTAACTCTAGACCAGGAACTGCTCCAAGCACTTGATGTGTATTAATCTATTTACCCCTCCCCAAGGTGAGGTGCCATTGTTATGTTCATTTTAAAGATGAAGAAAACTAAGGCCAGAGAGGTTAAGTGAGCTGCAAGAACCCAAACACTTAACCGAGGCACCAGCCATTTGTCTGGTTATCGTGGGAGACCCGATGTCAGAAAGCAAGTGCTTTTCTCAGACGATGAACTCAGAGTGTGACAAAGTAGCAGGGCCTCTGAACGCCTTAAAATAGTAAATATCCACCCAGGCCAACTTGTGTATAATGTCAGAAAACACTCTTGCTATCACACGGAGTTGCCCCCAGCGCAGGACACTAAGTTGTGCCCCTGTGAGGCCCCTAACACGTTGGGACACACACCACACATGCTGACCACCGCATTCTTACAGAGTCATCTCTTACCCCAAATCTTATCACCACCCAGCCGAAGGCCAGGCGCTATCAAGAAAATGTTCGCTCGTCTTTTCCTGTCATGTCCAATGTGTGAACACTGATAACATATCTAAATTCGAAGAAAATCAACAGAAGTCATCTCAGTCAACCTGAAAAGTTTAGTGACTCATTCATAGCCTTTTCACAGGGCTCCTGTTGGGCCACCCTGGTTCTCCCGGACCAGCCTCCAGGCCTCCTGTAACCCGAGCACAGTTCGGAGCTTGATCATTCTCTATTCTGAGGATCAGATGTGCTCTGACTTCTTTTTGCATACGCATTCGAGTTGCTCAGCAAGCTGCCTGCCCCTGTTCTGTGCTGACAGTGACCCCGCCGCTCATGTCCCCGAGGCAGGCTAAACAAGGTCGCCTTGGAAAAAATAACAGGGAAGAAGATGATGGCTTTCCAGCCCCAAGAGTAAATTCCATCTGAAGGTAAAATCGTGATAGCTAAATCTGACTCGATTTCTGTCATGTCTTATTAATATACGCACACATGTGGAGGCTTAAACCATGTCTACGGACTGCCAAAAACAAAACAGACCAACTACTGTCTGGTAAGAAAGACAACAGCTGGTCGGCCAACTCAGCAGAATAAAGAAAAATGGGGCTTTAACGTCTCCTGCACACACACACACACACCACACACACCACGCCTGCGCACCGCTTTTTGCCCCTTTGCATACATACGCCCATGCACACACATGTAGTGTGGCCCATGAAACAGTCATCCTCGCAATGTAGGACATTTAATGTTTTCGAGGATTTCCTTGTTTAACTGTAAAGTAGTCACATGAACTTTTTGCTGTTGCGAGTCTGGCTTTAGGCCCCACTTCTCCAGACAGAGGTCTGGCATCTATGTCAGCCTCAAAGGCAGTGAGCAGAGTAGGAAACAGCAAAGGCTCGGGAGCCAGACAGCCCCGGCTGACATTTTAGCTCTACCGTTTTCCAGCTGTGCAACTCAGGTACGTTACGTAATCACCCTGTGAAATGGGAATAATAGAATTAAAACATGAGTCTGTTGTGACGATTCAGTGACCTAAATGGGAAAGCCTTTAGAACAAGCCCTCGACATATGTTATTTCCAACAGTAACTAGACGTGGGCTCACATATCTAAGTTAGGAAGCCATTAAGTTCTTTTTTGTTTTTAACTTTAATCTTTGTGGCACTTCAATCTCATTTCTTCTTCTGTGGACGTGCAGAGGGACGATGTTTAGCTATCCTTGGAGAATGATCTTTCATTAAAAACCATTATGAAGCCTCTTCAAGTTTCTTTTTTTGTAGTAAATGATCCAGATTACTTAATCATTCTGTTTTACATGCTTTAATCATTTATTTGAACTTCTCAACCATCTCCAGATTTAGTACATGCAGAAATATTGTCTAGGAAAGTTTGATTTTGAAATTCCTTATCATCTGCAGTCCATTAGCTCAAATGTTTAAAATCCGTTGTTCATAAGAGCAGAGTTATTTGCCATATTGGTTGATTGATTTTATTCTGTTATATTTCCATACTCACTTAATTCTCACATTCATAGTTCAGCACAAGCCAAACCAGAAGAGACCATAGGTTGGTCATTCATTCATTCATTCGTTCGTTCATCGAGTATTTATTGAGGGCCTACTCTGTGCCAGTAATGTGCTATGCTTAAGATTACAAATAAGACTCCTTACTTGGAGGAGCTTACATCTGGAAGACACAGAAGTAAACAAATCATTGCAAATGACAGCCATTAGATCCTGTACTCAAAGTGAGAAGGTACCAGGATAACCCTGGGGGAGAAGGGAGGGTGAATTCAGCTCTACTTGGTGGGTCCGGGAAGGCTATACAAAGAAGGTGACTTTTGAACCATACGAAAGGATGCCAGGGATTCGGGGGACAGGAGGAGGAGAGTATTCAGGAAAGAAGAAGGAATTTGCATGTTGCATGGCCTGGGGACCTTCCAGGGTGCAGGATCTAGGAAGGATGCAGAGATACGCAAAATTGCCCAGGTCAGCTGGGGCCAGAGCTGTAGCAACCAGACCAAGAGGTTTGGGCTCCATCCTGCAGGTGTGGGAGGGGAGGGTGTGTTTTACAAATCACTCTGCGAGCAATGAACAGGGGAGACTGGAGGCATTCGAGCCCAGAACCAGGGAGGAGACGTAGGATGCTGGGCTCATGGAGAGAGATTATAAAACCTACATGCCAAGGAGAGGGTGATGGAAAGAAGGCAGTCAATTTAAAGTATACTTAAAAGATAAGGTTTATAGAGCCATAGAGAGAGGTGCCAAATTTGGGAAAGAGGAGGTAAAGAGCAGGAAAAGTCCAGAAGGAATTCCAGCTTTCCTCCATGGGCCACAGTGAGCGCCATGGTGCCCTGTAGTGCCATAATGGAGCGAACACAAGTTGGTACAAATCCTTCTCCTACAAAGGCTCCTCAAAAACATATGTCCTATTGAAAGTCAGTAGGGAAGGTCAATGTCACATGAGAAGAGCAGTATGTATTCCTTACTAGTTATTCTTTTGAAAATACTGCTTAATATGTGTAATATATATAAGCTAAGAGAATATTCATGTAAAAGTCTTAATTTTTACTTTTCTGGAAATTAATTTTCCAAATACAATAAGATGTGAGCATTATTTCAGTTATCTATACCTGACATAGCTGAGACCTACTTGTTTGTTCCCTTCTTTATTAGTCGCCTCCCCCACCTGAAGGCAAGTTCCATGAGGTCAGGGGATTTGTCCCTTTTGTTCACATCTCCATCCCTAGCACCTAAAATGGTGTTCGACTATGATAGGTGATCAATTAATATTTGTTGAGAAAAAGAATGAATTTCCGTGTGGCTAAAAAAAAAAATTTTTTTTTTTATACTAATACTTTTTTTTTATACTAATAATTTTTTTTTATACTAATGAGAAAAGAAAGGGAAAAACAAAACTTGGACTGAAAACAGGTTTTTATAAACAAATCCAATTTGCAAAAATGAAACTGAAGTTGAAAAGCTATTTTTCTTCCTGAAGCTCTACTTCTGGGAAAATCACAGCTGCCAGTTTCGATGGTGGTTTCGACTGCCCAGTTACGAATTCTGCACAGTTGCACATATTGGCAGAGCTCAGCTTCCTTAAATGCTGTTGGATCAGTAAAGAAATGGTGATTTTCCTTATTGATTTAATGCCAGTTCCGCCTTCATGAAAAATCCCATGTGTTGCTCTACGGATCATAGACAATAAAAGCTGAGCATTGGGGGACAGAAATTAAGTCAGTCACTCATGTTCCTCTTTAGTCAGGTGACATTAAACCGTTTCTACTTTCAAGCTGGAGTGCTCACTCATTTTCTCATTTAAACTTAGCAGAGTGATTATTCCTCCTGGTGGGTTGCACGTATGCTCCGTTTTGATCTGTGAAATAGCTCATTCCTGGATGAACTTTAAGCTCCAAAATAACACTTATAAAATACTGTTTATGAATCGTGGGAGAAATGTTTCATAATCTCATTACTCCAAAATGGTCGCACCAAACCATTTTCTCCAAAGTTTCTTTTTCTCCAAGAAGAGGAAAAAAGAATGTCAGGCCACAGCCCTATGATAACAATGATAATAATCACACTTTCCATGAATTTTACTCAATAGTCTCATAGAGGCTACAATGTAGGAAACGCATCATCGGCGAATCTTTAGCAGGAGCAGAACACCGTGCTGTATTACCAAGAGGGTGAGGCTTGGTTCCTATCCTGTGGGACTTACAGATTAGCTGGGAAGATGAGACACAAACCACAAAGTGAACTTAATCGTCACCAATGAACGTGTCACACAGTAAGTGCCACACAGGGTTCGGAAGAGGACGGGGCAACCAGACAACATTCCTGGAGGAAATGGACTTGAAATTTAGTTGGACCTTTACTGGGGGGTCTGGAGTGAAAACAGGTAGAGCAATGGGAATATTCATGGACACCATTGTGAGGAGCCCCACCTGGCTGAGGCAGAGGCTGTGGCAGGTAAGGTAGGGGAAAGACGGGAGATGACCAAGAGTGCTTCCCTAAGGACTTGGGGCTTGATTCTGTAAGTCAAGTATAATCATCGGGAATTCATGAGAAGGATGTGAGGTAAAAAAATGCTTTACAGAAACTAAATCGATCTGGTATCTGTGCGATAAATTTAGAGTTTTTCAGAATTGGGATGATGAGACCCTGACCTAGGCTGAGAACAGTAGGATATCTCTGTCATATGGTACATTTCTGTGAATACTTCTGAGAGATTTCTATCAGACCATGCTCTGTGTGCCTACTGTCCCCTCACTGTAAGACAGTGATACTGTGGTGTGTGCTGCTTAGACGTCACCTCATTCTTTTTAGAGCCCCATGGTTTGCACATGGAACAGGCCCAGGAATGGTCCATACACAGACCTCAGAGAATCCAGGCAACTTACAGTATAAAAGCTGGGAAGAGACTTAGAGCCCGCGGAGTCCACCTCCACAGCTCACCCATGCAGAAGCCGGTCCTTGCTCAGTTCTCACAGCTCATGAGTGACAGATCCAGAGCGCCACCAGCCCTCCTTGAGGCACCCCAGCAATGCATCCAAAGCTGCTCCAAATTCTGCTTTGAAGTGTGTGTGTACAAATTCTGGTGGAATCCAGAAGAGTTTTTGACCCTAACAGAGAGAGTTGAAGCTCTTTTCCTTTACTCCTTCCTCTTAGAGCCCCTGCCCCCAGATCCAGTTCCTGCCTGAGCCCCCACTTCATTTTCTGCCAACTCGCGGCCTCCATGCTTTCTCAAAACACCCTCTGGCTTCTGGTTCTCTGCTCACACCCTGTTGTTTCTCATGTCCTGCCATTGATCGTGCTGCCCTCTTTGGCTGGAACCCTTTAAGGCCTCACTACCTTCAGAAAATGCCCCCTGGCCTCAACCCTTCCCCTTGATGGACTGAGCTCCCCCTCCTTGGAGCTCCCATGCTGCCCTGCGCAGAATTCTAACACCACGTCTCCATGATGTCCTGTTGATGGGCCTGCCACCCGCCCTTCACTGTGAGCTCCCTGAGGGCGGGACTGTGGGTGTGCATGATTAAGCACGTCGAATCTAGCCCAGTGCATGGCACATACTAGGCATTTAAATATCTGATGAACTTGCCTTCTTGGTGCATTCATTCATTCATTTCAGAAATATTTACTGAACAATTCCTTATAATCAGCACCACGGTAGTCACACCTAAATGTCAAAATATACCAATGCACTCAAGCTCCAAATTATGCATGCATGAATTATGCACGTAGAGTGTTAACATGCACATGCAGTGGAGACTTCGTACATAACTACACATACCGGAGCTAGCAAACGCTGTAAACTGCGCCAGATGTCCCTGAAATTCACAAAGACCCAAGAACCAAAAATGACAGTTAGCTCCATAAGCCCTCTAAAAGAAAAAAGAAAAAAAAAATGCAAAAGAACAAAAGAACCTCCAGCAGAAGGAAGTGGCTATGGTATTTTTTCTGTGCTCTCCAGCCGGGGGTGGGGAAGACGTATAAAAGCATTCTATGCTGGGCAAATTCGTGAAAGTCGGAGTTCCTCAAGGGTTGGCTTTAGGAGCCGTTAGGAAAATTCATTGCCATGCAGGAGTCAGGGGACTGCTTTTTATTCCACTGGAAATTGTTAACGAGGACGGCATTACTGGCCCCTTATTGCTTTGCCTGATAGAGAGACAGCAGGTTCACCCAAGCAATTCGGGAACCCTGATCACTGCCAATTAGGGGAGCATTGTCTGGCTGACATATCAAGTGAGTATAAATATATTTATGGTGATTAAAATGGGGAATGAAGGTAGCAGAAAGATTGAGACAGAAGCTGCCGCCCCTTGCCCAGCTCCAGCCTGGATCAAACTCGGCGTGTGCCTCACCGGGCGCTCAGTACAAAATGGTCACTGGCTTTGTGAGGCAGAATGCACGGCTGAGAATTCGGGACTAGAATTGTTTCTGCAAGAAGGGGCCCCGTATCCCCTTATTTTTCCTCCTACTTCTTCCTCCCCCTTTCTTTCCCCATGTTCTGCTTCTGCAAAAGCTCAGTAGAGAAGAGAAACCAGATGCCATGTTGATCACGTTTTAATCCTGCCCTGCCGACCATGCCACCGCTACTTAGCTTTACCTGTAGTTCAAAGTTATCGCACAGAATAGTGCCATGACCGGACTTGTCACCCTCTCTGCCTGCCTGGGCGTGCAAGTGTGCCTGGCATGGGGTTTATCTCATTATGAACTTATGGAACTTTCGTGGGAATATCTGTGATGTATCTCAGAGCTGGGGTTGAAAGACCCTGATAAAAATAGTCCCCTTCAGTGGACTAGATATGGGAGGAATTTCTCACATTTCAACGGCTAAAAAAAGGAGGGCGTCTAAGTCCCATCTGGTGGCGTTCTTGTCTGACTGGAGAGTGGGGTCTGTTAAAGCATCTGCACAGATTTCAAAGTGCAGGCCGCTTCTCTCTATCCTCAAACAAATGGCCGAATCGCAAAGCTACGGGAGAGGTCAATGGCAAATCTGGTCTCACGGCTGAATTTCAACTCCGGTCAATATAGGGCCAGTCTACCAAACATGTGACTTTTTCCCTCTTGCCCTTGACTATTAGATAACAGCGGTTACAGAGCTGAGTTGACTTGAGCTATTTTCCTCAGCCCTCCTCATGGGCATGCTGCTCTGTTTGTTTGGCTTTTGAGGGCGGAAGACGCTTTCCATCCGCTATGACCACCTCCCCTGGGGCCCGTTCCCTTCAATTTGTCTTCACCACTGCAAATGGCTCTCAGGCTGTCTTCTCGACTTCGACAAAAACTATTTTATTACTGGTAGCACAGATATAATGTGCTGTAAGGGAAGGTGTAGATGCACAAAATAAATAAGGGAGAAATGTTATTGGTTGAGGTCACTCAGCCTAGAGACATCTGACCGTTCTTATTCGGCTTGTTCCTGCTAAATGTTTTCTTCTTCAGCTGCTCGGATAGATATTGTCAAGGCCAAACTCTTCACCCAGCTACCAGAAATATGTATTTCCTTTGCTTTTTGGATCGTAATGGACAAAACACCTTTTTTTCTGTCTTCTACCTCTTTCCAATATATTGTTTTTTGAGAACTAGAGCTCATTTATCTCTGAGGGAGAAAGGAAGTCATTCCATGTTTACCCATTAACAAATTACCACTTACAGTGAAAATACAGGGGAGCTCTCTCACTCTGTTAATAAATGGGTTATTTGTCTTGGCAGAACCTTGGCTGATGGACGGCCACTGTTCCCTTCAAGCTGGCTTAATTTTCTCTCACTGGTTTTTGTATCCTTATAGCAAAGAGAAATCTATTCTTTCACTGTTTGAGAAATGGGACCTGTCTCCTCTGGGTCTGTTTGCTTGTGAGCTGGTTGGAGTAAAGTCCTGCCATTTATTGAGTAGCCTTCTGCGTTGGGTGCCGTGGGCCCCTCTGAAATCCTCCCTGCCTGAAAATTGGAAGAAGTCACTAATGTGAGTGTTAACTCCCTCCTAATCCATCGATTTTCTGCTGTGAAATGGGGACACGAAATAGTCACCGACCAAGGGATAGAGCAATGTCATATAAACTCAGCTCAAGTTCTGCAGTCAGCGAGACCTGGGTTGTACGGCACTGCAATCTGGGCCCCTGGCTTCTCTCTACTGAGTCACACGTTCTTTGTTATAAAAGCTGATGGGAACAAAGGAACTGTCTGTTCTTCTTTGCTATTCTCCGTAATGAGATAAAGCCAAACAGACAGTAAAGAGCCTGGTCTAACTGCATAATGATGGCACAAATTACATATGGCTGTAAGAAGGAATTTTGGACCTGAGCATTTAGATGGCATATAATGTTGTATTTGATTCATGTCATTTAGCTGAGGGGATAAAACCTCTTGAACACACACAAAGCTCTTGACCTGATTCGACATTACATCTTACATGATTTTCATTCTTTTTACTCAGGGTACTTCTTGCTAAGAAATGGTAAAAGAGAAGATAGAAGTCCAGTTAATAGTATTGTACCATGTCGGTTTCCTGGTTTTGATACTGGACTATGGTGTGATAAGATGTGACCATTAGCGGCAGCAGGATAAAGAGTATAGGGGAATTCTCTGTACTATTTTTATTTTTGCAATTTCCTGTGGGTTTATAATTATTTCAAAATAAAAAATGTAATGAGAGAGAGAGTTGGGGGTGGGGGAGAGAACATATTTGGGGCGGGAATTAGGACAAATGAGTGCTCATCTTGGTTTTCGTCCCTGGATGGACACATTTATATTTTGTTTACCTCTCCATCCCCTTTTCACGTATCGACTTTGTGTGCAGTCAGATATGAAAGCTATGGCTCATTTTTCTATAGAAGAGAAGAAAGTAATAAAATGAGCCAAGAGAATCCCTGCCAACGTCAAATTAGAAGACCCATCTCTGCATCTCCCTACCTGCTTTACTGATACAAACTTTCCTTCTGAAGACACTCACCTTGTCTTCCTTCTTTCCCATGCAAGGGGAGATGCCTCATGCCTTGCCTCCTGCTACGAATGAGTTCCTTCACCTTCATAAGGCATCCATCACTTCCTGCCGTTTCCAAAGGCTCAGTCCTTCTACACAATCCCCCCACATGGGTTCCTTCTTACTTAGTGTTTTAACAACCATCTGCATGAGACTAGCTCCCAAATTTATATGCCTACTCAGATTTTTTTTGCTGAGATCCACACCTACATACCACCCCTGACTGGAAATCTCTACCTAGATGTTTTGCATTTCAAATTCCTTCCAATTTATCTTCTCTTCTTCCATTCCCTTACCTCCAAAAATGTTATTGCCATCTACCATATTGCCCACAGTAGAAATATAAGAGCCATTCTAGACCCATGCTGCCCAATATGGTAGCAGCTAGCCACATGTGCTATTAAGTACTTTAGATAAAGCTGGTCCCAACTGACATGTGCCAAAAGTATAAAATATATTTATATCAGACTTAGTTCAGAAAAAAGAATGTATATTTTAATAAGATTTTACATTGATTTCATGTTGAAATTATAATATTTTGGATACATTGGGCTAAATAAAACAAATTATTAAAAATAATTTCCTTTTGGGAGCATTTGAGACCTTGCTCCCCAGCATATATCATCAGTTTGGCTCAAGTAAACTCTTAATAAAAATTCAAAATAATAGCAATGATTTCCTTTTGCTTTTTAATGTGCTACTAGAATATTTAAAATTACGTGTGTGGCTTGCATTATATTTCTACTGGATAGTGCTACTCTCGACTTCTCTGACTTGTGGCCACTCCCAGTTGGCCAAAATGTCACAGTGATTCTCTCAAGGCCAGGGACAGTATTAGTTAGGTGCACAGGCCGAATGTGGATCCTAGATCCACCATTTGTTGGTGTATGTGAAACTGAGCATGTATTTCAGCACTTTGAACCTCAGTTTCCTCATCTGTCGGATGAATATAAAAATCGTTCTTACTCTTCAGGTTCTTGCAAGCATTAAATGAGATGATATGTGGAAAGCACTTACTATGGAGATAAAAGCATGTGCCAAGGTCCAGTATCGAAAGAAAGGACACAGTCTCTCACCATCATATTGCAGCCCCTCATCATTTCTAGCCAAGACTACTACAATAGCTTTTCCATCTCCAGTTCACCTGCCTTTTAATCTTTCATACTGCCAGCAGATTCCATATTTTCTAATGCAAATGTTATCAAACTTTTGGTGATTCTCCATCATCTTTGGGATAAAGTCCAAAGTCCTTGGCATGTTATGCAAGGCCCTCCATGGCCTGCCCCCAACCCAAATCACCACTCCCCATCTCCTGCCGGTCCACGATAGCCATAACAAACCAGTTGGGGTCCCCAGTCCCTATCTGCATGTGCCATTCTCTCTGTCTGTAATGTACATGCCCCCTCCTTGTGCACCAGACTCCGTTTATCTGTCACCTCATTTGAGAAGCTTCCCCTGGTTCCTCCTACACCTATGCCTATCCCAGGCTGGATTAGGAACCACTCCTTTGGGCTTCTCAACCACTTGAGGTTTGGCTCTATTATCGCACTGATCTTACTTGTTCAGTTGATTTGTCTGTCTTTCCTACAAGACTGTGAACCAGTTGAGGTCTAGGATGGGATCTCCCTGCTGAACACAGTGCTCGGCACAAAGCGGGGCCCACGAAATGTTGGTCAAGCAAACGCATGAAGCATAGGAGATACTGAGAGAGATAAGGAGCGTGACAGCCCGGGGGGGCCAAGCAGCAGAAAATCCAAAGAGTAAGTAGCCCAAGGAGAGATCGCCACCGCTTGGCCATACAGACAGAGTTAGGAGAGAGAGAGAGAAAAGAATTTGGGCAAGGAGTCAGTGATGGAGGATTCACACTGCAAGACTATAAAAAAAGAGAAAATCATGAAAAGAACAGAACCACATTTGGTACTGTCGGTGGTTTAGTAACTTCCTCTACAATGGTTCCAGGAAGAGACGAGGCTCTAGGAAGGCACAAATCATATAAAGAAAGGATGAGGTATCAGCGACCGATTCGAGGATTATTTGTCATTAGGACTAGATACACGGCGATACAAGTAAATGTCAATCTGGTAACTACCTGATGGGACTAATAGTTTACTGGGGCTGGTACCTAGAAATTTTTTTTTACTGTGGTGCAAATGCCAAGTATGGAAAAATTTGACAAATTGTAGATACGAGAAAGCAGGTAGTGAAATTGAGAATAATGATGTGAAATGCCAGAATAATCACAAGAGGGATATCTGAATAAGTAAGAGGGCTTAAAGGATTCCTGCTTTATCACAAGTATGGATTACAAAAAAAAAAATCATTTTTAAAAACAGAAATTTCAATATATAAAGTCTATTTATCAAAACACAAACTATTCCAATAACACGCACACACACACAAAACAGAGAAAGTAGGAAGTAGGACATTTTGTGGCTAGAATTATATATAGATAAGAAAATACATGTTCCTCGTGCAGACCACAACCTTCAGGGGAACACGTACAGACTTCATCCCAAGACCTCAGGTTAACGCACTTCCCAGTTTCCATGCATGAGATATTGTGCGATGGCCATTCTGTGAAGTGAAGGATCAGCAGGGAGACCTGAGACGAGAGGGTGAAAAGATTAAATGATTCCTTGCCATTATTCTTAACATTTTGAAATTTCTATGAAGAACGTAAACATTTGAAATATACTAGAAAATGAATTGCTGTTTGAATTCCATTTGAACTGGGCAATCTGTGTTTTCTCTCGCCACCCTCCTCAGTGAGGTATATATACACTTTCTCATTCATGCTTCCTGAGAGCCACGACGCATCTCAATTGTTGTTAGCTATCGGTACTATGAAGCAGGCACTATTATTACTCCTGTTTTAAAGATAGGGAACTTGAGGCCTAGAGGATTAAATAACTTGCTTGGTGTTCCCCAGATAGCTAGTGAGAGAATCAGGATTTGAACTCTGGAAGCCTGACTCCAAAAGCCCACGTCCTGGCCCACCTCACTCGACATGGCGGCAGCACCAAGCAAGGGGTAGGTACATAGAGTCCGCCAGAAGAATAAAAGAGATCAAGAGCACAGGCCTGGAAGGAGCAGTTGAAATCAGACCAGGTGCCTTTGTTTAAGTTAGGAAAGTGCAACCCCATTATAGGATCACAGCTTGATGAGAAGAACACCAGATGGACTTTCACCCCCACTGCAATCTCGGCCAGGGGCCCTTGTGCGGTGAACAACCTGCACAACTGTGCACCACAGTTTGAGTTAGATGGTGAAAAGAGGACCAGTTCAGAGGCAAAGATGCAGATGGGGTGCTCAGGAAGCTATTTACTAAAGCACATGGCATGGGGTATGTGATATTCTGAGGTCGCTTTAGGCAGACAGGTTGGGGAGAGATTGCCAAAGGTCAGAAATGACGACAGGAGAGTCTCGAGTGGATCTGGGAGCTAGCGGATCTGAACGGGCAAACGACTCTCAGAAAGCATTCGTCAGAAGCTTCAGCACACAAGGGTCTTCACTCCAGGGTCTCCCTCCATCAAGCGGGTGGAGGGAGAATGGGGCGTGGCAGGTAAGGCGGCAGCAGCCTATTTAAAAGACCTAACAAAAGGAAACTCAACTGCCTGGAAAAGAGGACAATGAGCAGGGAACAGAAAACACAAAAGAGAAAGAGTAAGAGAGAAGATGAATTTTTTCCACTTTGCTTTTCCCCAAGTATGGCCCCGAAAGAAGAGTTGATGCTATTCTGCTTTATTTCTCTTCCCAGTGGATCACTAAACTGACAGACAAGGAAAGGGCCACAGGCCCAACAACGCTGGGATTCACTTCGGTGCTTCTATGATGCCCTAGAGAAGAAAATGCAGAAAGACAGGCTGAATGATAGCTACTTAATCTGGTGGATTTGGAGTTGATACTCAAAGAACGCTGAATAATAGGTTAATGACAGCCTGGAGGAAGTCTTCAGGTACGAGACTGGGTTTCAAAACAACCAGTATTAAAAAAAATAATAATAAAATAATTAGTATGCTCAGGATTACACAGCAGGTGGAGGAAGGAGTCAGGATTCAAATCCAGCTCTGTCTGACTCCAAAGCATCATGTTCCATTTATTAAGGAATAAAAACCAAAAAGGCATTAAGTTTGCTTATGAAAAAAAGAGTTGGAAGAGATAACTAGAAAGTAGGAATACAAATCGATGCCCAAAAGAATTGTGACGGACAGAAGAAACTGCCAACCGGGAGAGACAAAAACAAGAAAAAAGTCAAAAGCATTAAATGCGAGCCTCACACTGTGGTTCTCCAAAACCCCCCGCAGAAGCAGAGAGGCCCGGCTCGACCCCTCTACTTGTTGGGAAATAGTTGAGGTTTTGCTGTGGTTGTTGTTGAACTCCAAACAGTATAACACATTATTGAAAATCTCCTGTACAGATAAAGTAATTAAATAGTCCTATTCTACTCAGCCCAGCTCAGACCATATCTTGAATACTGGGTTCAATTCTAGGTAACGCGTTTTGAGAAGAACATTGAAAAATTGCGACGTGACCTGCGGAAAATGACCAGGAGAACGAGGAGTCCGAACCCTGTCGCGTCGAAGGTGGTAGAGGACGCTGGGGATATTTAAGCTTAGAAATAAAAAAGTGGGACTTGTGAGCATCGTCCTCATATATTCAATGTTTTTATTTCTTAGGGCAGAATTCGGACTGAAAAATATAATGAGACATTTTGGTTCGATATGACAGTTCATTGGGCTATTAGTCCACTCCTTCCACTCCAGCCCTCCTTGCGCTATTCTCCATCGTCTCAATAAATTAGGGAAAGACTGGACCAGTTTTCGGGGTCACTTCCGACTCTGAGAATCTAAGATGTGGGGCCCCACTTGATCAAAACTGGCAATTCAAAATAAAGAGAACTACTTTAAACATGGCACATGCAGGGGTTCCTCCATTTAAGCAAACTCAGATTAAGACCTACACTTTCCAAAAATAAGAATATTACAATGATTCATTTGATGGAAGTAATTTGCAATATCATTCCTTTTACTGGCGCGTTTTAGGACCTTAATGAGATGACTTGACATATAGACATGTAATCACCTCCAACTTTTCAGGATAGACATATCAAATGAAGCAATGTTAGCCAGGTTAGTGTCCACTCTTGCAAGCTTCGTGACCGACGCACTGAATAATGACCCGTGTTCCAATAAGAAATGGGGACTTGGGAATATAAGTAAAAGTGACAACATTAAAGTCATCGTGTTCATGAGGTCGTCTACACGACTTCTTGTGCTTTGTCCAAATAAGAATTAAATTAGCACAGGCGGTAAAGGAACGGAGAGAGGACGCTGAGCATATCGGTGACGTTTGTGAGTGGTAGACAGCCCCGGTGACAGCAAAGCAAGACCATGGAGGCTTTCACATGTATGATGAATGAGCTCCACTCTCTGAGCCCAAATCAATAAAAACAAACATGCAGTGAACAGAAGGGAAGTGAAGGCAAAGAGGACATGAAGGCACCATAAAATCCTGGTGACACATCTGAGGGGAAATCGTGATGTGAATAGAAAGTAGGAAGTAAAGAAAAAAAAAAAAACGAAAGAAGAAGAAGCCCTAGAGATCCGTAAAATGTCTGTCTGTCTGTTTCTTTCTTGCCCTCCACTCACATCCACCGCCATTAAATAATTTCTGATTCTGGGTGGGTATTTTTAATGCTTTGTTCATGTTGGGGTTTTGACTGCAGGACTCATGGTGTCTCTGTAGACAGTGGTTATTGCTCTAGGAAACAATAAGGATTAAACGAGGAAATGGCAAGCGATCTGCCAGTCTCGCAGCAGAGCGGAGCGAGAAGAAACATCTCCGGCGGGGCCGGTGGGCCCTTTCTGTTTCATTTTTGTTGTGGTTTTGGATTGATGTTTTCTTATGGTGTCATTTAAATAAGAAAAGTGTAGGAGATTTCAAAACAAAAGTATTTTGGATATACTTTTTCTAACTAGATTCATGGTAAGGGAGTAATGCTTCCAGGAGAAAGGAAAAGAACTTGACAAAAGCAAAATTATTGTGAGATCGGTTGATGGTGAGAAAGGTTAGAAAATCAGAAACAAAGAGAGAGAGAGAGGACAGGAGGGAGAGGGAGAGGTGGAGAGGGAGGGGGAAGAGAGAGAGAGAGAGAAGAGAGAGAGAGAAAGAGAGAGAACAGAAAGGAAGAGAACAGAACAGTAGCTTGTACATTTATTAGCTGAGATTGTTTCCATTTCTGCAATTGCCTTAAAGCACATGATTGCTTAGTCCCAAATCAGCCAGGTTTATTGTAGTCTTTGCCTCTTTGACCAAGGAGTAACGGGCTTGAATTTTGTAAATACGTGAGAATTGTTGCCATCATTTTTCTTGGCTGAAGGACAGCCACTCAGGAAGATTCAGTGGGCCCTACGCTAGTTAGCAATGATCCTGAACTAGAGCAGACCTTTCACTATTTCGCTGGGACCCGCAGAGGCCACGTGTGCTAAGGAAGCACGGCCTTAGAAGCCAGCAGACGTGGACACTCATCTCTGGCCTCAGTTTCCCAGCTGTGACGAGAGAACGATAATGATAATACACGTTGCGAAGGTTGAGCGTTTGTGAAGCCCTTGGCACGGGATAGACCATATCAGTAAATGGTCTTAGTCTTAGCCGGCATTTCTAGACTTTGGTGAGGCTTGGCCCAGATGCTCTCCCAGTGTGGCTGCCCCGGGCTTCCTGTTTAAAGATAGCACCACGTAAGCAAGAGACCTGAGATTTGAAACCAGGTCTGTCTGGCACCCAGGTCCCACAAACCTCACAGTTGCTGGCAACCTCACCTTGCATAGAGTGACAAGTTAGGGAGAAAAGGATAGAATTTGCTTGAGTTTGATAGGACGTACGCATTACACTAAAAGAAAAAGATATTTTTCTAATAAAAAGTTTGAGGACAAATAAGACTTTATGTGATGTACTAAAAAAAGATATGTTTTATAAGCCAGACTGGTGTTGATTAAAGAAGAGTAAGGTCGTAATTAATCAGAAGAATGAATATAATATTGTATGTCAACTATGCTTTAACAGAAAATATTTTTTTAAAAAAAATCAGAAAAAAGGAAGAGCAAATGACCTTTTGTCTGAGCATCACGCAATTTACAAGGCAAAAGAGGGCAGAGGACACGCACAGGGACAGACTCCCGATTTGTCTCCTTCCTCTTCTACTTCCTTCCCCTCACCATTCCTTTCACCCCAAAAACAAAAAACTTTAAGCAAGAAAAGAGGAGCTAATTAAAAAAGAGAAAAGCGTCCTTGAGACCAATGAAATCGCCCTAATCCACAGTGACAGACAGGGACCGTGCAGAACATCGATTTGATTAAATAAGGATATTAAGGATTTAGAGGGACTCTCCAATTCTGTAAAGTTTGTCTATAAGTCTTCAAAATATATTTATTTGGCTTTGAAACCTAGAAACCAAGTGCCTTCTAGCTGGGGAGATGGTTCCCATTTGGAAAATAGGAAGAAATCTCAAGGCGAGGCCAAAGGGCAGAAGGATCCTGCATCTGACTTGGGAGGTCCAGACATGCGTAGGAACTGTTGGTTGAAAATCTTCTAAGCAGAGGTCCCTGATGGCCATTCCCAAGTACGTGGCAACCTGCAGGCTGGGTCGTAGTTGCTGTGATTTGACTCCTGCTTCACCTTCTGTACCTGGCCATAGTACCAAGTCTCCAGAGAAACCAGAAGGAAGATCTTACTGGAATAGGACTTGAGGGTCTCTATTTTAAAGGCTCCAGAGGATGAGGTAAAAGTAAGTCAAGAGCAGGCACAATAAAGAAAGGTATAAGGCTTGTTAGACATTCAGGAAGAACGTTAGTATTTCCAACACGGCCAGCTGATCGAAAGGTCTCCTGTAAGCAAGGATTCTGCTGGTTTAGAATAGAGCAAAAATGTTGTCATTTGAGAGCCCCAAATGAGGAAAGGCCAGCCTTGATCTCTTGGCCGTGCTCAGCCTTTTTCTTTTCTCCTTTTTCACTTTCTTTTCCAGAATAGATTGGTTTGGGTCTCTGGAAGATGACTATTAAAGCAGCAGCTGTGCCTGTCTGTTCTACGTTTACAAATTTTCAAGGTCACTGATTTGTGTTGAAACTCCTACTCTATGTTTTCCTTTTACAGGAATCCTACAGGTGTGGTTAGAGCTGTCATGCCTGAGTTCATCACCTGTTACTGGGCGCTGGACGTAGGAAGAGGACACTGAGATAAACTAAGGCAGAAAGGCTCCAGCCACAGCCATAAGGTTCAGACAAAAGAAAAACGCAAAGTAGGGGTCTCAACACAAATCATTAACCTAGAATCAAAAGCGGAAGTGGGGGACTAGTCACTTTGAGATTAACAAGGAACATCTTTTCAGAAAACACAGAGGGAAGTTAAGCATCAGGAAATGTGTCAGAGCAGATGACTTTCAATTCTTTTCGATCTAAGCAATTCTGCATCTAATGGGTTTTAGACGATTGCAAATATTAAAGTTTAAATGCCTTAACACAGACAAGAGACAATGAGGGCAGTTGCCAAACCTGTCTAGGTTGTAGGGACTCAAGATGCAAAGAAAAGTTTCAAGATGGAATTGACTGTTCGGGGTGCACCATTGCCCTCTGTTGGACTAAATAAATCAGACTATTAGCGTGAATGTGTGCTTCATTATCTCTGGCTGAGTTTGCTGAGAAGTCAGGGCACCTTTGAGTGAGTGGGAAATTAATTGATCTTTGTAGATGGGTCCTTCTATCTGCTGCCCCTTTGCTGAGTGAATCAATGACAGTTATAACTCTGATGGCAGGTCATTTATCATGTTTTAATCCATTCAGCAAATAATTACTAAATGCCTGCTAAGCACTGGCGAGGTATTGAAGGGAATCTAAGAATAAATAACAAGAGCTATGAGTACCATCTATTGAATATCTACTGTGTGTCAGGATCTTGACACACATTAACACACAGCAGCCCCGTGAAGTAAGTGTGGTCACTCATGTCCTATAGATGAAGAAACCGGGCACTTGGGAAGCAAACTGCACATCTTAAGAGTTAAATCCAAGGCCATCTACTCCTAAGCCTTCGCTCCTTCTCCTCAAGAAGTTTACGAACTGTTAGGGGAGACAGAATACAGCTATGAATGTCTATGCCGGGGATTGGTGAACTACAGCCAGTAGGGCACATTTGACCCATCACATGTTCTTGACCATGAGCTGAGATGGTTTGTACATTTTAAAATGGTTTGGGGGTGGGGGGGAATCAGAAGAAGAATATTTTGTGGCATGTAAAAAATATATGAAATTCGAATTTCGGCATCCGTAAATCCTGTTTTATTGGAACCCAGCTACGCCCATTCCTTTCTCCTCTCCAGCACAGGTGAGTAGTAGTGATAGAGACTGTATGACCACAAAGCCAAAAATATTTACTTTCAGGCCCTTACAGAAAACGTTTGACAACTCCTAGTTTATACACCAAGGTAGAATGTTATATATCAATAGAAAAGGTTTTTTAAAAGGGTTTTGAGAATTAAGAAGAGGGAAAAGTAGTACTTATTTAACCCAGGTGCTACAGGGGTTATACAGGTGTGCTCTGTTTTAAGACTCAGTGCAGGAAAATCCAGGCTTCAAAAGAGACAAATTAAAAAATAATGATTTGCATAACAAATTTTCCTTTTCATTTTGTAAAAGGATTCACCATGAGGCTCCTTTATGGAATGGAGCTTCCATGTGCATGCTAATCTGATTCCATTTACAAATACTCTATTCATAATAACTTTTCAAGAACATGGCTATTGTGCACAGCGAGGCTTAGCTGTAATCATTTTCTTCTAGCAGTGTAAGGCTTCCTACTTCTGAAAAGTGATGGAGCTGACCCTGTCAGTTCCAGAAGGAGTAAACCCTCTACCTCTCCATCCTCTCCACGAGGGGCTTTGCCCGACAAATAGAAAGGCAGTGGGTTCCAAGTGTCCGCGTTAGGGAAAGTTTGATGGCTGGTATAGCTTTACATTTTTAGCCAAGCTCTCCTTGCTAGCTGCAGCCAAAATCCTAAAATGTAAACTCCTCACCATTCTACCACTTCATTTCACATGCAAGATAAATTCATAAAAATTATGCTTGTTGCTAATGTCCTGATAAATACACTTCCAGCAATCCAGTTGACCCTTGAACTATGTGGGTTTAAACCAGGAGGGTCCACAGATTTTTCTCAATAAATACCTGCACTGTTTTTGATCTGAGGTCGGGGACCCACAGATGCAGAGGGCTTATTGTATGCATTGATCTACACCATTTTATATAGAGGACTTGAGCATCTTCAGATTTTGGTGTCTGCTAGGGGTCCTGGAGCAAATCTCCCATGGATACTGAGGGACAGTTAAGTTTTAGGGGAGTCAAAAGTTATACGTGGATTTTCACTGTGTGTGGGACCGGCACCCCTAAACCCCCATGTTGTTCGAGTCAACCGTACTTATCAAGAACAGTGTTTTTCTTTCTTTTCATTCCCTAAGGCATTATCTTAACTGAATTACAACATAACCTTGGGCAGGTCATATAATCTTCAAACTAGAGCTCTCCCCAGAAAAAAGAGGAAGTGGTGTCACTGATTCAATTTAGGACCCAGCTCCCTCTTTCGATGGGTCCTGAGCCTGAATCTTCAAACAGCTTTGTGGTGTTATGCAATTGCTCTTTTTACGAGATGTATAAAACAGAAAGCTTAGCTATTCATAGCCAACTTAGGAGGAGCTGAAATCTTTCAAGACGTTTCTTGCCTGGTACCATTTTGATGGTGACTACGTGTTTCAGAACACATCCACTTAATCTGGCTTTCAAATAAAGGATGTTTTAAAGGCTTGTCTCGTACCTTTTGTTTTCATCCTCTGTGGTGACTATATTTTAGAAGTAAATAAGCATTCCTGGTAGGTAGCCTGAATATTTTTCAGGTTTTTCGGTGGTAAAAGAAGCTTACATGGAAATGCAAAGGCAGAGAAAACCGTGCCTGGGGAAGTCCTGGGTGGTGTTGCCCGGTGGAGAAGCAGATCTGTGTTGCAGGGCTGCTGATGGATCTTATGTGCAATTCATAATGGGGGAGGTGAGACGGATGCAGAGAGCTGGTGAGAAGCAGAGGTGGCAGTAGGGGCTGGAGCCCTGCACCATTCCGAGGTGGGATTCCTGGACAAATGGCATTGTTGGCGGGGCTGGATTGGGTACGGGGAAGGTGCTGGAGGTGGATACTGTCACTTCTCACCCACACTCTACCGAAGGTAGCATTTCAGCCATTTCTAAAGCTGATTACTGGCAGGAAAAGCACATATAATTCGTCTGGGAGATTCTCTGAAGAGGCGGCTCTGCCTACATCCCCTCCCCTGAGGTCAAAGCACTGTTACTGCAAACAGCATCAAGAAAGCTCCACTGCATTCTTGAATTCTTGAGGCGGCTGCTCGCTCTCCCTCTCCCTCTCTCTCTCTCCCTTCTCTTCTATCTCGACATTGTTGCTACTGTGGTTTTATCTCCATCATATATACTTTTTTGTTTCCCAGATGCAGTAGCAGTCGGTACAGATTATAAAACAAATGGATAAACTACGTTAGTTCAGTTTTCTTTTTCCCCGGTGGTAATTCAAAACTTTTTAAAATGAAAACTCATGGATATACAGGAATGGGATATTTCCGGGCATTTCTATGATCAAACAGAAGTCTGACCCCTTGGAGTGGCACATTTACCATTCTCTGCTATCAGGGATGCAGAAAATGGTCAGTTCAAGGGAAGAATTTGCAAAGCCTGTGATTTGAACAAAACCAGAGCATATCCCACTCTACCCTAAATGTCTCCCTCCGACCGAACAGATCTGAACAGATTTCATTTCGCAAATGGAAATAGGATGCAAACTAATTTTTTCAAAGTGATTTCATGAGGAGTCGGCTTATTTAATTGGTATTTTTTTTTTTTTTGAGCCAGGATTAATATTATAAGCTGGGGAGCTCTGCGATGTGCCTATGTCATTGGTTTTGCTGCACCATCTGCCTCCTGCGGGGAGGCAGAGAAAAGTGCCACTACTCAGAAACAATTTTACTTCTGCCTCGACCTTCTCACTGAAGTGACTTAGAGCCTACCTGGACCAAGCTCCCAGGCCCGATCTGAGTTACATGTAATGTAGGAAAGACCTTCCCAAGCTCAAGGTCATATTGAGAGTATGCCTTGGTTTTTTTTTCCCTTTCTCTAATTTATGTGACTTTCTAATACGTTTAGCATTTGCCTCCCCTTGTCTCCATCATGCTTATTAAGGTAAATTTGCATAGAAATGGGATCTTGGTTTTTAAGACCGTTCACCTGACACTTGATCTCCTGAGGCGACCAGTGTCTACTTTTGATACCAGGACGGTGACCCACAGAAACCACATCTTAATGTGTTGCAAACTAGAGGCAAGGTCTTAATTAGGGAAAGCTTTGCATGTTAAAGTAATGGAGTGAATCAAATCAGCAAAGACATTTAACATTCACTAAGGAGGGCAGAATACGCCTTCCTGTTGAGTGGGTCATCCTAAGTCACATAAATTTTAATTTGCCTTAGATAGACAGATCTTGAAAAAAGTGTACAAAAAGTATATATATATATATATATATTTGTTTGTTTGTTTTGTTTGGAAATAAGCTTTAGCTGGCGATAAAGCTCGGACAGTAAGCAAAGACATTTTACTTTGGCTCCTGAAATATTTTTTGCTTAATATCTATCCTTGGGGTTGGTAATATTCATTTCTACAAATTGCCTTTGGAAGATGAAGCAAATGTTGAAAGTCAAAGAAACAAGCCATTTGCTGTCACCACTGTTGCAATCAGCTTTAGTCCCCTGATTTCTGCCTGATGCATTCTCCCACTGGCAGCCACCTTCCTTCCTTACCCAAATCTTGTCACCTGGGCAGAAATTCCCACTGAGAGGACAGTTATAGTGCCACTTTAAAGTCGGTTAGGTTTGGGGGTTTCAGACTTAGGCAAATTTTACAAAAAGTAAATGCAAAACAGCTTTCAAGACTATGTCCTGACGGTAGGCCGTCTTAGCAGAGGATCAAAGGTTTTGAGGATCATGAAGAATAAACATCAAATTTCAATGAGAAAAGTTTACAAATGGGAGAAATCAGAAGAGAAATCCGGGACGCTTTTGGCCAGGCTACCTTCGCTGAGGATAAATTCATTTCACCAAATTATTTTAAGATAGTGATACTACTTAGTTTTATTTGGTATAACATCTAGCATCTATTATTGAATTTAATCCCACATCCTTATTAGTTGAATATTACGACCCCCCATTTTACAGATGAGGAAACTGAGACTCTGAGAGTTTTAGTTACTTGCACAAGATCATACAGCTATTCACCAACAAAACCAGGGCTCTATTTCTATTACATCTGCACTGTCTCCTTAAACAACAAAACAAAACTATATTTTATTTGAAGGCTGACATTCATTTTTACACAGGTCTGATCTATTACTAGGAAAGGTCGATATTTTAACTCGATGCAGACATATTAAAATGAAAAGTTTTCAGAATGTACTTGGCTTACACTATAATATTAAAACAAGGAATCCGACTAATTGAATATCCCGACTCAAAAAACCAGGACGCTTTCTACTCTCAAACCATGCAGAAGGACGGAAGTTCCCCACTGGCCAACGATGTCTAATTCTCTTAAATGATTCAGATGTAAAAGTCACAATGGCATCTGTCTAATTAACGCTGCCTGGTTAAATATAGCTGCCAAGGGACAGCCTCGGATGGTGTTTACAGAACAGTCTTTCCAGCCCCTCAGGCCTCAAGTTAGAGATGATAGCAAGTCTTCCATCCTCACCAACCTGAAACGGAGAAGCCCCAGAAATGGTGACAGGCTAGGACAGGCAAAGGGAGATGAAAGGAGAGAGTAAGGTATCGCCGGCTTTCATTTCCGACTCGTGGCATCTGGGGATCCAGGAACGATGCCAGGAAGCGGATCCTAAAGGCTCCAGCAGCTCTTTTCGAAAACAAAAGCGCTCACTGTGCGCCTGCGCGCCTCCCTCTGCAGCTTGGAGACATCCGACCCCTCGCCTACCAACCGCTAGGACTGCTACTCTGCACCATCTGCTCTGCGGCTCTTCTGGCAGAAAGACACAATGACCACGTTATTTCTCTTCCAGCTTCGCGCTCCAACATGGAAGCCATCGCCAAGTTTGATTTCACCGCCTCGGGTGAGGACGAACTGAGTTTTCACACTGGAGACGTTCTGAAGGTAGGTGACGTGGGGCCTAGGAGCGCCACGGGGAGCTTGGGTCACTCCGATGGGGCCGCTGAGCTAATCTAACAATCCGTGCCTTTGTTTCTTAAGAACTAAATACAGTTCTTTTTTTAAAAAAAAATAAAAATAAGAAAAAGAAGGTCACCTCTGTCAAAAGGGTTCCTTATGAGCACCTGTATGCCAGCTACCAGGCCAGGTGATGGGAATTCAGCCGGCGTAAGCCACCATCTTTGTTCTGAGATGCTCAGCATCTCTGAAGGAGGAAACAAATCCATCCAAAAGGTGGTTACAGACCTCTTTATCTTAGAGCTCAGGGGAGCACAGGTGAGGGAACAAGCCTCCCTACCTTGAAAGACGGGTTTGTAGGACTGCGTGGCAGCATCGGTTGTCAGGGATGCAATGAAGGTGAGTCGGGCTTTTAGCTAAAGGTCAGAAATGAGCAAGCCCGTGTGGGATTCTGGGAGCACTGTGAGAGCCAGCTTGGCGGAACCTGCAGGAGGTTGGAGAGAGCCTGGGAAAGGCAGCTGAAGGAGACATGGCTCAAACAGGCCGTGCACGCCCCCCACTCGGAGGCTTCTTAAAACTTGTCTTCCACCTGCACTTGAGTTGTAGTGGCTACTTAACTGAGCTGAAGAAGCCTTGGCCCTCTCCCAAATTTCATGCCCTGCACTTTCAGACTCCACCTCTGAATCCTTATTTTGTGCAAAAGAGTATAAGCCCTTCCAGAGGCCACTGGGGAGTCTGTGATGCTAATGTCCCCCCCACCTGGCCTCAGAGCACCCTCGGATATCCTGGTCCCTGACCCTCACAGCCCACGTGGGCCTTCTCAGACTGCCCAGCAGCATGAGGCCACCATTGTCTCACTACTAAGAAAGAACCCTGTCAGGAAGTGAGGGCGTGACTCAGAAGGTGTCCGTGGAGCACAAAGCAGGTAGCATGACTGGGCTTAGAGCTCGAGCGCTCCCAGCGTTTATCCTTCTAACCGCTCTCACCTTGCAAGATCTAGTAGTGTGATTGCAAAAAGCGTGTCTTCGATGTTGGAGTTTCTCAAGGTCAAAATGTCCTTTTGGGCTGCTGACCCAGGAAAGGTGACCTTCATTTCTCTGGGATCTTACCAAGGTAACAGAGGGATCTGCCACACAGCCAGCAGTCCCTTTCATCTCTAGGGAGTATTGTGACCACGTGACTCTAGAGTGTCCTTGCACCAAAGAGGCCCAGGGGGGGCGGGGCAACTTTCATTCCTCATCTCTCTTTGCAAACAGAACCTAGTATCTTGCTTAAGTTTTCTCTATTCCCCAGAAAAGTCAAAGCAAAAACAAAAACAGAAACAAAAACAAAAAAACCCTTTCTCAACTCTGCTTCGCGATCCAGCTCCCAATTTCTTTCCTCCCTTTTGCTGCCAACACTGGAACAGATTCTCTACGCTGGGCACCTCCACTGCCTTGCTTCTCACGTGTTCTGCGGGAACGCTCTGGCATCCAGCTTTTACCCCCAACGCTTCTCTACAGTCCACCAGTGAGCCCCTTAACGTGGACTCTGTGGACCCTGCTAAAATGCCTGTAGAATGTGACGCTGTTCAGGGAGCGCTGCTAACTGTGACACTGTCCCTCCCCTGGGTCTGACTGGACTTCTGTCTGACTCCTGAACACCGTCCTCTGCTCCGAACATTTTCCTTTCATGGTATCTCTCGAGCATCCCCTCTGTCACTAGACAGGAGCCCGACGCACTAAAAAGGAGTATGGATTTTGGAACCAGATAAAAATGAGTTTGAATCCCAGCTTACCAGTTGTGTGGGCTTGGCCAGTCACTTGCCCCCTCTGACATTCAGTGTCTTTATCTGTACGAGGAGGCCATATCTATCAGGCAGGGTTCTGGAACAGATTAGAGGCAATGGCCCCATCCCAAAGCAGAAGCCCAATAAATGGCCACCCTATTACCAGTATTACTCATCCCTGCTGCCTCTGACTGTTCAGACTATTGCCAGAGCCCCTTGACTGACCTCATCACCTCCTGTCTCTTCCTCCTTCAATCATTCTACATACCAGTCCCAGAGGGATCTTTCCAGAAGACAAATCAGATCATATCACTTCCTGACTCGAGAGCATTCAGTGGGTCCCCATTGCCAATTGATTGAAATCTAAGCCGTCTGTCTCCAACCCGGTACCCAGCCTCATCATGCTCACGTGCCTGAACACACGCGCGCGCGCTCACACACACACGCACACGCACACGCGCGCGCGCGCACACACACACACACACACATCTTTATGTGCTCATGCCCCCAGGTCACACACACTGCAATACACCATCCTCCCTCAGGCTTTCTCCCATATTCCGAATGCCCTTCCCTGCACACTCATATCTGACTACCTCTCTCGGAATCCTCACTCATCCTCCCGCTCCGTACTGCTCAGGAGAAGGAACCACTCCCTCTTCAGCTCTACCACAGCGCTCCACACACCCTTCATTTGAGGTGCTTATGAATCCGCCTCATGCGACAGCTACTGACCGGCCGGCCGAGGCTCTGTGCTCTCATGTGCCCTGTATATCCCTCGTTGCTGCCCTTGCCCTGTGGGATCCTGATTGTCATTTTCGTGTTGGCCACTCGCCAAAGCTCTGTAAGGGTGGGGACCGGCTCTGCCTCTGTGTCTAGAACAGCAGAAAGGCGACACTCCCTAATATGTGGTGAGCGAATGCATATTCGATTCCTCCGCTGGTCTGTGAGCTCCCCAGAGCAGAGCTACACTGGAGTCTTCTTTGCATCGAACACGAGCCACAGCCCCAAACAGGTGCTCTGTATGTATTTCTTGAATTGTCAAATTGAGTTTCTGCATGCTCGCTTAGAATTCCAACAGCAGGCCGAACCCCTCCTTTTTTTCAAATTGTGCCCGCTGCAGCTGTAGCAGGACAGAGAAAAGCGGAAGGGCTTCCTGGCCAAGCCTCACAGAATGTCTGCGTCATGTGCTTAGTGGCTCTGCCCGTGGATCTCTACGTGTGACTACAACTGCAACATCTGTCCCCCCCACCCCGCCCACAGCTGGGTAACACACCCCGGGAGCCTCATAATCGTTTTCAAAGCCAGCTCTTGAGTGAGCCAGCAACTCACACCGGGATGCTCTTTTGTGTTTGGCCTTTAGTGCTAAAAGACTAAATAGACTTCTTCACTAAAAGGTATAAAAAAATGTCTGCCCAGCTCACCACCAACCCGCCCCACCCCCAGACCGTGAGGGGTGAAGACCCCAGCGTGAAGACCCCAGCTTATTCACCTCTGTTTTCCCAGCACCTAAGTACAAAGAGCAGGTGCTCGTGAGATGCCAATCACAGAATGGGGAACAAGATGGCGGATGGGGAAGTCCTGCCAAGTGACTTGATTGCTTCTTCTGTGAGAGAAACGTTTGAATAGTCAGGAGTCAGGTGTTCCATGGTCGTGTCACCAACCTCCGGACCTGCAGCTGCACACAGCACCAGTCGAATCTGTCAGTCGTTTGAAAATGTCTCTTGACCCAGTCCAGTTTCTACTTGCCTCTGCAATGCATCTAACTCGACCTCATTTCTTTCTACTAAAACAACCACCTAAAAGCACTAAGGGTTCATCCTACGTCATTCTTCAATGCTTCAGATTTCTGCTGTGCCTCTGAGAGCTAGAATTCCATCCAATTTTAAAGTTCTTCCAACTGTAGGTTTTGTCCTCTTCCTACATCTAACTTAAGTCTCAGCCCAGAAATGTATTCTCGTAGGCAGCATTATAAGAATTAAGGTACAGTAAAGTTAAGTGTCAGACCTCGTGTGCTTGGGCTGAACTCCTTGCTCAGGTTAACGTGATGGGTACAAGAGATAGAAGAACCGAGGAGATGGAGAGATGAAAAGCACAGGAAGTCTGGGGCCCTGCGCCAACGACGGCAGGAGGAAGCCTCCTCCCCCCAAATACTCTCCTTTGCAGAAAAATGGATTTTTTAAAACCATGTCTTCTATCCACCAAAAATAGCCTGTAAATTCACCTCTCTGGGAACACAGTCTCAGGCAGACCGAGCAAGCTCCGGGTGGTGAGGAGAAATGGCCGGCATTCTGAGATAATCTTTCAGTTGCTGGAGGAGGTAGATGGGTTTGAATCACGATTACTAAAATTACAGCTGGTTTCAGGTCAGAGAATTAAGGGCAGAGTGTGGTTCTTACTGCGAGGAGCCAATTTCCAAATGGCCTCTGTTACCCCATCCTTGCTTACACCTCCTTTTTGACATTTGCCACTCGGGCCAAACTCCGAATTCCCATGTACCGGAGAAAGGAATTCCGAGGCCATGAATCTGGGGGAGATGGCACGGAGCGAAACGTCCGTGTTCTTTCTGTGACTACCAGGCACTAGTGCCGAGTTTCTAGTTCTTCTGACCTAGATTTTCTGCTCTCCCCTTCCACCCCCCTCAGCATACACGTACCCACACGTCCTTAGTGATACCAACAGTCACATTTGATGTTAGAAACTATAAAGTCTTCTTTTCTCGGCAATCCTAGAGCTCAAATATGGGACACACTTTTATTTCTTCAGAACAGATGATGAAATTGAAAACATACACATAGAACACCTTAAAGAACTTATAAAACCCCTCCGTGTCCTTCAGAGCTGGCGCCCTCCCTCATAAGAATATCACATTTTACAGAATTATATTTTTGAAAAACAGCAGACACTTTCTGAAGGACTTCCAGGTCCAGGGACTCATTTGATCCTCACATCAGCTCTGTGAGGCATTAGCCCATTGTTTTGGTCCCCATTTTTCAGATGGTTCATGGACTTGTCAAAGGTCATATAGCTAGTGACAGGGCCAAGCCAGAAACCGGGTCTTCGCCTTCCAAATTCAACATGCTGTCCTCTTCCTTCTACCTTAGGAGGGATATTAAAAATAGGTCATCGATGCTTCTTGATTACTTAGCTCTGTTTCATTCTGTCTCCATCTCTGGAAGAGGGAAACTCAGGAGACCCATGGCTTTTATTCCATCCACTTTCAGACGACTGTGAAATCTCAGCCTCTCTGCTGAGTCCACACACACATCTCCAACTGCTCAACGGAGCTTTTCTTCTCAGATGGCCCCAGGGGCTGCTTGGACTCGCTCGCACGCAATCTGAGGTCCATGAGTTTTTCCTCAGACCCGCTTCTCCTCCTGTATTTTCTATTTTAGCAAAGGCATCACCACCCACTCAGTCTCCCAAGCCAGAAACCCGGAGCCATCCCACAATTACCCGTCTCCCTTAGCTCCACGCACCGTCGTGAAATCCTGCCCATTTTGCTGCCCGATTCCTGTAAAGTATGTCCTGACCTCTTCTTAACCCAGAGCCCCTCATCTCTAACCTGGATGCCTGTACTCATCTTCCTGACGTTTCTCCCCCGACTCTGCCCCTCTAATCCATCGTCACATTCTGATGCAGCCCTCTTTCCTGACTCCAATTCTTACAGTGTTATTTCCCTGCTTTAATGGGTAGCCTTTTAATGGCTCCCCATAAATTTCAAGATGAAAATCCAAACTTTTCAACGCGGGCCGCGAAGCTTGGAGCCTCTGGTTTCCTCTCTCTCTACTCCTGACGCAACAATCTCAACTCCCTCGAGACTGAGGCATTTTGCTCCCAGAATGCACTGCACTTTCTCATCACCATCAGACTTCTCCTGGGTAACCCCTGTCGTTGCCTGGGCAACCCAGAGGGCCTCTCCTCCAGGTAGTCCTTCCTACCCATCCTCTGCTTTCCCCTTCATCATAGCAGTTCTATCAGTTAAGACATTTTTAGCTACACACACACAGAAAAAAAAATGGTAACAAAAAATGGTTTAAACAATAACAAAACTTTATTATTTCTCATCCAAAGCCCCAAAGTAGGTGGGCTCTGGGGTGTCTCATTCAGTGGCTCAGTGACGTCATCAAGGTTCTTTCCATCTTTCTGCTCTGCCATCTCTATTTTGAATTATTGTTTGGGTCTATGTCACCTACTTTAGAAACATGCTCAGAGCGGGGTGTGGGCAAATATTTGTCTTTTAATGGTGAAATGTTTTCTGAAATAACGAGAAGCCACGTAGAGCCAAGTCTGGTAAGTCACATGAGTAATCAGGGTAGGTGATAACATTTGAGATCATGGTCAAGGTGGATAACAGTAATGAGACAGAACTTCTGGTTGTGCCTGTGGCTTGGCTCTAAAAGCAAGTTTAGAAAAAACATTCCAGATGTCTTGAGTTATGTCCAAATTGTTCGTGAAACATATGGAGTGTGAACCTAAAGAGTTACTATTTTCAAAGCTGGCCCCACTTGGACATTTAAGTTTTAATCTGCTTGTTTTAAAAAAAAAAAAAAATTAGAACAAGTTAAAATTTTTAAAGTTTCACGATTACTTGGACCATGGAGCAGTCACTCTGGCCTTCCTGGCTCAGATGATGAACTTAAGGTACTGGGGTCTGGGACTGACGAATTTCCAAAATAGAGAAAGGGGTTCCGGCAAGCGCCTGAGTGCCGAGTCGGGGAGGCCACACCGTGGTGGGGGTCACATGCGTGGGGGATTCTTGTGCAGAAATAGTGTGGGGTCAAGAGCAGCTAAACTCCAAAGATGACCCTGCAGCTCCCCCGCTAAAGCAGCTGTGCGGTTGCTGTTTTCCTCTGGATCCAAAAGGGCATTCTTCGCCCGGAAGCCCCATCTTTTGCTTCTTAGAGTCCTTACAGTGTCTTTGTCCTCCATCTCTTCCACGTAGATCTTAAGTAACCAAGAGGAGTGGTTCAAGGCAGAGCTTGGGAGCCAAGAAGGATACGTGCCCAAGAATTTTATAGACATCCAGTTTCCTGAGTAAGTATTTCCTGCCTGCTGCGATGGACCTACCCACATACATCCCCCTTACTTCTTCAATAATCACTAAAACTATCCATACACACCGAAGATGCCGTCAAAAAAAAGGGTTGCCCTGGAGAGGGAACCATACCGCTGAAGGCCAGGGGCGAGAAGGAGATTTGCATTTCAATGCATTCTCTTTTGAATTTTTTACCATGTGCACATCTCGTCTATTTTAAGTTCGTAAACCAAAATCATCTATAATTATAATCATAGGGTTTCCAAGAATTCCACTGGGGGCTCTGTCGGCCACCCCACGTCAAGAGCTGCTACTGCAAAGTGCTTCTCCATTATCTCTCAGCCTACCTTCCGTCCTAATCCAGGATCCCGAACAGCTCTGAGCCGTAATCAGGCATGTGGACACACTTTCCTTACGCTGTGCTCACCCCAAACAGAGAAGTCCGTGGGAGAGAAGGGGAAACTCCCCACATAAGAGGAAATGAGAAACTGAGATTGAGTCTCGTCTCAAGAATTGACCACAAGGGTTAGATAGAAATCTAATCTTGCCTGAGTCGGGGACTAGCCCAAAGAGCAAAGGTTTGCTAGAAAACCAGAGTGGTATTTGACGAGGCCGGGGAGGTGCAGCCGTACCTCTCATTGTGAACCAGTACTGACCACTGAGCCAGAGAACGGCCTCTGAACTGAACCGAGCCCTTGATGCTGCCCTGTAATCTTCTAGATGATCATGTCATATCTCCCCTGCCCCTCAAACATCCAACGCCTTCCACACTGCACTCTCAGCCGATGGCCTTGCTTCCAGATTCCCTGGGACCATGGAAGCCACCGGAAAGATTCCAGCCCCCACCTGACTCGCAGCCACCCACCTCCTGCAACTGCTCTCAGACACTCTGACTTTCCTGCAGCTGTTAGGAAAGGACTGTCTGTGCTTCTAGCAGAAATTCTCCCTTCTCTCTCCTACACCAACCTTCTTTCCCTCTCTGCTCCATCATTCCCATCAGCAAACAAAGACGCTGCCATTTCTCCCGTCTTACCAAACACCAAAAACAAAACGAAACAAAAAACCCTTGTACCTGAATCACCTTCCAGCTTCCACTCCACTTCTTCAAAAGAATCGTTTCTATTCATGATCTCGAAGTCCTCTCCTCCAGTCCTCTCTGGAATCCCCACGACTCCTTCGAACGCTTTTTATCAGGATCACAGTGAACGACCGGTCCTCGTGGTGGGTGCTTGACCATCATCTCAGGATGACTCGATCTTTCCCTGTGGGCTCCTCCTCCACCCCCTTTGCTGCTTTCCCCTCATCTCCCCAATCTCCTTTAGGTTTAGAATATACACCCCCACGCCCCCACTCCCCGCCAAGTGAGCTCCTTCCTGGTACCATCCCCTACTGCGCATCCCTCCTCTTTGTTGTCCCTGTCTCGATGGCCCTTCTCACCACCTGACATACTATACATTATCATTATTCTGGTGTTTACTATGTGCCGTTCTCCCTCCCACCCCCACGAGGCCGGGAGTTCTTGTCTGTTCTGCCCACATTATATCCTCAGTGCCCAGAAGAGGGCCCAGAACATAGTAGATGTTTAATAAAAGCTGTTAAATGAACAAATGGCTTTAAAGTGATGTATAACATGGAAATCCCGGCCACTCGCGTAATATGTAGTATGTACGCATTTTTGAAAGTCTTGAAAGAAGTCACTTATCAAATTTGAGTTAGAGGACTGCTGTGTATTTTCTAAACAATCTTCTCACTACCTCTTCCAAAATATTTCCTTTGAGGTGTGGCTGCTGTGGAGCGTGTCCCATTCCTTTTGCCACCCCCATTACGTTTCCCACACAAGGCAATGCTGTGGCCGTCACTCGTTAGCCCCTCAGGGTTGCATGGCACATACTCCGGCAGGATCTCCAAGCAAGTGACCACCAGAAAACCTCTGTTTCCAGCCTCTCAGAGTCCAACCAAACTTCCCCTGTAATCCCTGGTCTGAAATAAGGCTATCTCTCCCGCCACCGTGTCTGTTCAGGTTCCTAAATTCGAGAAAGCACAGGGAATTGGTCACAAAGGAATCCCAAGCTGCGGCCCATTGGACATTCGCCTTAAAGGGACACACACACACTAGCGTTCCCGGGACGGCAATTAGGGCAGCCACTTTGGAGCAACGGGACACAGTCCCACCTCCGGCTGCTGAGTGATTGCAAACATTTGTTTCGCTTCTGCGGTTGAGAAACATTTCTGGCCTCCTGCCCTGAGGCTGTGGCCGCTGTTTGCCTTGTCCCTGTGGATGTGCTTGGTGCTTTTCAGTCTAGGTACCTTCTCAGCAACGCCTTTGCTGCAAGCATTTTTGCTGCAAACATTTTCCCGCGTAACGAATTGACTGAAGGCAATTTTGCCATTAAAAAAAAGATAAATAACTGGTTGACAATTTTTTTTTCTTTCTGGTTTGGTTTCATTTCTTTACTGACAAATCAATCAAATACTATTTAAAAAAAAAAGATAAGCTAACTAAAATTGACAGTTCGATTTTTGACTCTTTTTTGTTTGTTTGCTTTGGTTTCTCCATTGACGAATCAATCAATCGCCCTCGGCAGACTTAATGCATTTAAGCTAGTTGTCGATTTGGTCTCATTTCTCCATTGACAAGTTTTTGCAGTTACTCCCATTTTTGTAGTATCTATAAATCTTAGCTAGCCCGCGTACAGTGGTGGGGGTCTTAAAATTTTTAGCCTTTCTTCTAGATGATGATGATTTGCCCCAAGAATTGGTTTCTTATTTCAAAACACATGAACTGGGAGGAGAAAGAGACGCCAGGGCCCTCTTGGAGGGCCCAGAGTTGAAACCTTATTTCCCACAGAACGAAGACAAGTGCTTAGGCAGGATCCACAAAGTAAGCGCAGTTCCCCGCGGGGTATTGCCACGCAGCTGCAGACGGTTCCGATATATGCAAAGAAACTCTTTTAAATTTTATGTTCGTTTATCTGTCGTGATTTTATCTTTTTTTACGGCAAAATTGCCTTTCGGCTGGTTAGTTACACAGTAAAAATGTTTACGACAAAGATGTTTGCGGCAAAGATGTGTAGAGCGACAACGCTTACCGTGAAAAAACGGACCCGGCCTTGTTCGGAATGTACCACGCCCCCTGCAGCAACACTTCTGGAGGCTGCAGCCATCACCATCCCGCCCCCACCCCCGGAAAAGCAGTTTCTCTTCATTTTCTTCTTTTCCACGATAAATCGTTTTTCCAGCCTGGATTTTGGGGGCAGCCCAGGAGCTGGCTGTGTAGACTCGGTTCCCTGGCGGCTCCCAGCCCCACTCATTTCCAGGGGCGTGTACAGGGCTCTCTGGGTGCCTTGCAGCCTCCGTCCAGCAGGCTGAGCACAGCCCCTGGCACTCCACCCACCCACCCACCCAGGAAGCACCGGCCCCTGGGCCGTCACTCTCCTTCTGGGCCACTGAGGTCTCCTCCTGGGAGCCAGCTCCACCCAGTTGCCCCCAGTGCGGAAGAGTCCCTGTCCTCCTAGCGATCGGGGCGTCCCTACAGTTCTTTCCCAGCAACATCCCTCACATAGCTGCCAGCAGGAGGCCACGTCCGGCAGTGAGTCACTCCCACACTGTCCCATTTTGGTTCAGTGGCACATTTCCGTGATTCAGGTTTTCTGAGCTGAAGAGAGGCTTCTAGAGGGAAGGAACAGAGAGGGAGCGTCACAGGGAACACTCACTTGCTGTGCCTGAAAACTGCCTGGACCGTTTGTTTGGTTTCAAAGGCTCCTGGCCCCTCTCTCTTCTTTTTCTGCTTTCTTCTGAACAAAGTCCCCAGCCCCTCTCCCTTTGGGTCACGTCCCCGTCCTACCTCTCTGGCATCTCACCAAGATCCTCTGGTTTTATCTCACCCAATAGATGGTTTCACGAAGGCCTCTCACGACACCAGGCAGAGAACTTACTCATGGGCAAAGAGGTTGGTTCCTTCATCATCCGGGCCAGCCAGAGCTCCCCAGGAGACTTCTCCATCTCTGTCAGGTACTGGCAATTCCTCACACTACCTGGACCCAGACTGCTGAAGCCATGAGGTGACCTCTTGAACATGACCTATACTGCTCAGGAGCATGGTGGCCAGGGGCCCAGGCATCTTATCAACTGTGATGTCATTCATTTTCCTCCTGTAGCACATGTATGTAACTAGCACATTGGTTTTGACCAAAATTATGGTGCACATTCATCTGTCTCCCCTCTAGCCCAAGTGCTTCTGGAAGGACAAGATTTTCATCTACTTCATCTTCGTGCCTTTAACAGCGCCTTGTACCCAGCAGGTGCTCAGGGAGCATTTGTGGAAGGAAGTGGGAAGGGAGGAAAAAAAGAGAAGTCCAAATTGTCCACATCCGTCTTGGGGTCTAAATACTAACTAACTTTTTTTTTTTTTTTTTTACTACTGATGGATGTCTGAAGAATTAAAAACCCCAAGTCATTGCTGTAAGATACATGTGAGTTGGAGGTGGCTGCACAAAAGAAGAGTTACCTCAACGCCATTATATAATGCAGCAAACCGAGAGCAACAGAGCTGGGGGAGGCGCGGGGAAGTGCAACAGCCAAATCTTGCTAACAGGCAATGCCCAGGAGGAAGTGACTCAGTCTAGACATAAACATGACGCGGCGCCACACGCCGAAGCCCCATGTCTGAACACGTGCGGTGTGTGGTCAGCACGTCGGGGATTGCAAGTCACGTGTCGGACTTGGCGACCACCCGTGAAAGTGCATGAATTAATGCTGAGAGCAGTATAGGAGGAAGGTGGCAACCTGCTCAGTGAATCCTACTGTCGAGTTAGTTGACAGGATATGCTGGTCCGGATTATTCAATATATTCTAAAAGTCATGCAGCTTGGGTGCTTTAAGTGCATAAATCCAATCTCAGGCAATGAACTGAGGTCACTTCCCTATTTAGAAGGAGTGCATAGTTTAAGGAATAGGTAGGAGGGACTTAGAAATAATGGGTCGACCATTTGTACGCACGTGTGCCTCTAACGTGCTCAAAGATCACTTGGTCTTCTTAGCATTACCCTTGCAGTCTTGTTTAAACTCTTAATTTTTCTTAACTAAAACTTTCTTCTTCATAGCTTGAGTGATGGTAAATTTCAGCTCAGGCTCCATTAATGGATTTTACAAGTCCAGCCTGTTTCTTAAGGGTCCTGATTACAGACTAGACCAAGTAAATTGTTGGGTTGGAGGGCAGCTCCTGGTGCCTTTGGTTTGCATGAAGTTGACTCTGGCTTTTTCGGCTGGAACTATGGTTTCTATTTCCTCAACGAAAGTGAATTCTGTAAAACAGTCAGCCTGGACTTCTGCCCCAGTCTTCCCCTGCCGTTGAGGCAATGCAGCTTGTTAGGGTGATTATTACCATAATCATTTTTACATTTTCTGCTGAAATGTAGTATAATGTATTCCAGAGCGAAATCATTTTTGTTTATTTATACATCTTCTTTTTGTCATGGGCACAGATAATTAAGAGCTAATTGTAGTTCTATAACTTAGCATTTGTTAAGGGTCTGAAACACGAGACTTCAGCATCTGGAGCCCCGAGCTACATCTTTTTCTCTGCCCCTCTCAGAACACCCTCCACAGGCCCAGATGACCAGCGCCAGCCCTGGCATTCGTCCTCTCAGCTCGCAAGTGTGAAAGGGCTAATGTTCCTCCGAGTTCTTTGATCAAGAGGCGGTGGATGAATAATTAGACTACAAGAATATTTGCTCCTTCTCACCCAGATGTGAGGGGTAATGACTATGAGTTGAGCCATGTGGTGTTAGAGTGAAGAAAACATCTGTTCATGGCCTAAACCAAGTGGAAGGCCATGCAGCACTTGCAAAGTGTCAGTTGCTACCCCAGAGCAGCCAAGCAGAGGTCGCTGCATGGGTTCGCCGGGCCGTGAGCAGAGCCCGCCACATCAGATGAGACTGAAGATCACAATTCCTATCCCCTCTCAACGTGGCCCACTAAGTCCACCCCTCAGAAACCTCCACTAATGCTCAGCGGTATCTTTACTTTCCAGCACTTTAAATTCTTGACTTTTCTGCTGGATCGGGCAACTGGTACTGTTAGCGCCAGTCAATTTTTAGGTACAAATATATATCGGTTGGACAAATAAACTTGACATCTGAAAGAGAATGGCTTGGCGATGAAGAAGGACTGGAGCCACTAGTTAAGGTCCAGTTCTCCTTTTTGATGAACAAAACCCAGTCTCTCCAAACCCGATACAAATGTGTCCCATCACTCCAGCTGATGTCAAAACGTACTGACCTAAAAGAAGTTAGAACGTACACATGGTGTGACAGGCCCAGCTCACTAGACTGGAGTCAGAGACCTGGGGTTCCTCCCTCAGCTCTGCCATTCACTGACGGTGACCTTGACTGAGCCCCTCCATCTCTCTGAGCCTCGGCATCCTCAGCTGTAACATGAAAACATAAGACTAAATAATCTCTGAGGTCCTTTCCAATTAAAACTCTACAATTCTCTATAACGTTTTTCCCCCCAAAAGCTCGAAATGTTTGCAACATTATTTATGCAAAACATAAACCAAGACCCAGAGATCCTCATTATGTAGAGAACAAAGTGTGACAAGTCTCTCGAGGTCATGTCTTATGATCCAGAGCTAGTTTATGAGCTTGAAGGAGCTGGTTCAAAGCATTTCTGATAACAGAACAATAAGAAAAAAACACTCCCCTCTGAGTCTTGGCAGAGTCCTTAGCATAGTACAGGACTCAGGGGTTGCCATGTTTCAAATAAACATTGTAAAAAGGTCCTTGACCTCATCGCCTTTAAAGCACTTGGAACATTTCTTTTTGTAAAAGGTTGGCTTCAGTGTCAGAAGACAGATTGCCTTCTGCTGATGTAAAAACCCCCTCTAGCGCAGCCCGTGTCCTGAGCAGTCCTTCTTCGACTCTCCCCCGGGAGCTCGACTGGGCCCCCTACCTGCCTAGAGATACGGGAGCCACCCATATCTCCATGTCCCGCCCTAATGGAACCCTGGCATCCAGAGGCAGGGACATTGTCACTATGTAACATATGGTTTGGATTTGCCTTGATCTCTAGGCATGAGGAGGACGTTCAGCACTTCAAGGTCATGAGAGACAACAAGGGTAATTACTTCCTGTGGACAGAGAAGTTTCCATCCCTGAATAAGCTGGTGGACTTCTACAAGACGACTTCCATCTCCAAACAGAAGCAGATCTTCCTGCGGGACAGAACCCAAGAGGATCAGGTACGCTTCAGGTCCCAGCCAGCCCCGTCCCATCCGGAGACGTGAGGCAGCTGGAGTCCCACGTGCACCCCAGGACGGGTCCTCTGAGAACTCTAAAAGGCAGAAGAACTCTGAAGCCGGATCTCAGTTTAAATCTTGGCTTAACACTTCCTAGCTAGGTGACTTTGGAAAGTTCTTTGATTCTTAGTTTCTTCATCTATAAAGTTGGGATGGTAGTGATAGCTACCTCATAGAATGGTCGCAAAGGTTAGAAAGATAACGTGTCCCCTTCCTTACGTCACCCCTAATCACACTGCAGGCACTCCGTGCACAATAGCTCTTATTGCGGATGTCATCGTTTTACTCGTAGACATTACTACGTCACAGTTGGGGTCCTGGCTAGAACTTTGTGACAGGATTCGAGGTCGGGGTAGGGGGCACTGAAGGGGAAAACTGGCCCTGGAATTCTTGCTCTTGGAATAATTTGGAATATAGAGTATTGTTTTCATAGAAAACACATCCGACAGACCTGGCTTTGAGTCCTGACTTCATGGTTAACTATCCTTATTACCTAGCCAAGTTAAGAAATCTTTCTGAGCTTCTGTGGAATGGAGAGAATACAATACCTCTCTCACTAGGCTATCATGAAGATCGAATGAGATAATACAGTTATAGGACTTGCCGCAAGGTCTGGCCTGTAGGAGGCTCGAAAAAAATACTAACTTGGCTCCCGTAAGTAAATTCATGCACACACAATTTACAAAATATTTTTCAAAGGAAATAATGTGGTTATAAGAGACAGGTGTTACAGGAAGAAGCATTGACTGGAATAGTTGAAATCCCAGGGACAGGTGACTTGAAAAGTCATTTAGACTTTCAAAGCAACACGTGCTCTGGGGGAATAAAGAAAAACCATCCCTTTCAAGTCATCGCCTGATTTTAAGCCTGAGAAGTTACAATCGGGGGAGAATAGGGGGTTCCCGTCAAGTGCACACGAAAGTTCAGAAAGAAAAACAAAGGTTAACCAAGACCTTGAGAATGATTTTAAGCAGGAAACGGACAGAGGTTTTAATTTACTAGGATGTGCGTGCAGAGATGAGAGAGGCAGCGTAAAACTGCACTAAAGTGGATGAAACGAGTTCCTATCTGTGAAGTGCTTAGAAGAATGCCTGGCATACGCTAAGCCAGAGCCCTCTGTAATTGTTAAAGAGAAGTAACGAGAAATATCCCTGACCCATGAGGTTGTCGCAGCATTAAGAAGAAGACCTTGCTCCTCCCAGCATGCCCAGCGCAGGCCTGGTTTCCATGGTGCTGCAAAGTGTTGTGTTTGGGTCTCTATCAACCAGGCTATAAACGACAGTTAAAAATCATGCAAAGTCAATAGCGGAGCTTATCTGGAAGGTAGGATGTCTAGCGGTGTGGCGACAGGCGATAAGCAGGGATGGCATTGTGTCAGTAGAATAGAATAGTGACGCTTGATTGCACAGAGGAAAACCAGCCCACTAGAGATGGACTAAGTGGGCACCACGCGGAAAGTGTCAGACTGTGAACCAGAGACCTGACATCCCCTAACCGGAAGAATCTGAGAATGCAGAGGCCGCTTTTGAAAACGTTGAGAGTCTGAACCATTTGTTCTCTTTAAGCTGCTCCCCACTCTCCATCCGCTGTCTCTTGGAGCTGTCGTGAGCAAAGTCTGGGAACAGCTGCCTGAAGGGTGAGGTAGGGCCAGGAGATGCAGGAGGAGGATGGATCCGCCTCATCTTTGTTCTCTTCCAGGGTCGCCGGGGCAACAGCCTGGACCGGAGGCCCCCCGGAGGCCCACACCTCAGTGGGACTGTGGGAGAAGAAATCCGGCCTTCCATGAACCGAAAGCTGTCGGATCACCCACCGCCCGCTCCATCGCAGTATGCCCCAGCCCCACCGCCAGCCCAGCAGCGGTACCTGCAGCATCACCATTTTCATCAGGTATCTAGAAAGAATGAAGCAGGGCACAGGGAGGTGGGGAGGAGGTCCTTCTCTCCCCTGAGGCTCAGGCCACTTGCGTCCACCGCCACTTAGTGTGCGAAAACTCCCCACAAGGCTGGAAACAACCATAGAAAATAAACGCTGAGGGTCTATTGTGAACGCAGCCCTGCTGGCAGGGAGAGCAACATCCCAGGCCCAGCCCAGCGTCGACACGTCTCACTAAGTTCGGGGCCCCCAAATGGCGGAAATATGATATGGAAACTGTTTAGGCGAAGAAGCCTAAAACCAATGAAAACACACACACACGCACACACACACACATTCTTACCCTGAGGACTTGGTGAACAATTGCTTCATTTTCCTATCGGCACAATTTCAAATCTAGTCATGCTCCTTACCCCACCTGGCTGTCCAGATCTACAAAAAAAAAAAAAAAAAAGGATTAACACCTGCAATGGAGCCTTGCCTGTTTATTTGTTTGTTTATTTATTTATTTATTTTTATTTGTCCCCTGCCTTGTTCCAGATGGGATTTTAGGCGGCTTACCGAGATGGACAATACAGCCCGATAACATCATTCCTGAATTTCTTAGCGGGGCATACAGAGTCCTTTGTGAGCTGCTCGATATCCGTTTCCCCAGCCTCGCCTCCTGCTACCTGCCCCTGCTCCCCGCACAAAACACCCATCCTGGCAACGCTGCACGCTGTTCGTTACCAGAATGGTCCACTGTGTTTTCTCTTCATGCCTTTGAGGCTTTTTATCTGCTGTCGCCTCCACCTGAAATGCCCTTTCCTGGCCGATCCTACGCCCCCTTTAAGCTAAAGTTCAAACATCACTTCCTCTATGAAGCCTTCCCCGATTACTCAGACTTGGACACTCTTCTCTTTGTTCACCTATCACTTAAATGTGCATGGTTTACCCTTTCAACTGACACGCCATGAAGACAGGGGCCTTCTCTTTCCAGCTGCATATCCCCAGTGCTTTGCAAAGTGCTGGACACATGGTAGCTGCCTGATAGATACTTCTCGATTGAATAGATGAAACCTGCGATTATCTTCGCCTTCGGAATCTAAGGTCTCTTTGTCATCCCTCCCCTCATCTAGGATTTATTGTCATCAACGGAAAGTATTCTCGGAACGCTGGCTGTGTCCATGGCATCTGAGCCGGGCACTAGGGGAGCCTGTGAGGGATGCTTCTGGCAGCGCGGTGACGGGTCTTCTGTTGCCTCTGTTTCCAGGAACGCCGTGGAGGCAGCCTGGACATCAACGACGGGCACTGTGGCGTGGGCATGGGTGGTGAAGTGAACGCCGCCCTCATGCACCGGAGGCACACAGACCCAGTGCAACTCCAGGTGGCCGGGGTACGTGAATGTTCCCTCTCTGGGCTCAGTGAAGGGGGCAAGATGGGCAGTTAGAGAAAGAGTTGGTCCTCCGGGAGAGACGTCGAACTGCACGGGGCTCAATTAGAGGTGGGGGGGACCCAGCCCATGACAGTGGCCGGGAAGAGTTCCGGGGTGGAGCTGACCCCAGCCTGGCACCATCCGATCTGTTGTTCTTGGTTGGGCCATCGGCCTCGCCCGGTCCTTCTCATACGTCTCGGCTCTGTTTTTAGCGGAGGGAGATCTATGGCCTTCATCGCCGAGATCCATCTGGACTTGGTTGCACTTGCACCAAGGGCTGCTAGTTTGGGCACGCTGCCATTCTGTGTGTCAGCTGAAGAAAATAAAAAGACTATCTGTTAAAGTAGGGAGACTCGTTCTCAGGGATTCTCTTGGGGCCTTGGAGAATAACATCTCTCTCAGCCAAAGGTCCCGAGTCTCGTGAGTGGCTGCTGGGTTCTGGTACCTTCGCGCTCAGGGCTGTGCCTCCGGTATCTACTTTCAGTTAACAATGGGGTTTGAAATGTCTCTGGACAGCCATATGTCAGCCTTCGGGGCAAGCTGCTGACGGAGGACTTTGTCTTGATGCCGAAGCCAGCAGAACCTCTTCTGTGTGACGGTGGCTCCGGAGGCTGGCCACCGGCTCAGCAGGACACCCCTGTGCTTTTCCCCAACAGCGCGTGCGGTGGGCCCGGGCGCTGTACGACTTCGAGGCCCTCGAGGATGACGAGCTGGGATTCCACTGTGGAGAGGTGCTCGAGGTCCTGGACAGCTCCAACCCGTCCTGGTGGACTGGCCGCCTGCACAACAAACTCGGCCTCTTCCCTGCCAACTATGTGGCACCCATGATCCGATGAAGCCCTTCCGGAGGGGTCAGAGGCTTTTGTCTGAAGCTGCCTGCAGAGAGGGAGCAAGGAAGAAAAGCTGGAACTACATCTACATACGTGTGTGTACACACATGTACACATATATATGCCTATGTATACACACATTTATAATAGTAATTTATTGGCAATTTAGTTGGTTAATTAGCTGATATGAAAGGAACTCAGATAGAGGGTTATATTCATACTTGTTTTTCTACTCCCCTCAGCAGGTGTGCAGGTGGTAGGGACAAGGACGTGAAACTCAAATTCTTCCTGTCCTTACGATGGCACCGCTTCCTCCTTATCTTGAGAATTTTCACTGAGTAGCTCAGCAGAGATCTACACCTGGCTGCCGGACGCCAACAAGCAGCAGGGTGGGGTTGGACTTGGTGGGGCACGTCCTGCTTACCTGCAAGCCCACTCACCTGGGAGGTTTGCAGAGCAGCTTCCCTCCTGTTCTCCAAGGGTGAGGACTGCCGGACGGAGAATCGGGGTGCGGCCGCACAAGCCTGAGCTGGAGCGGTTAGGGTGTGAGGGGCAGGACTGGAGCACAGGCGTCTGGAGGCCTGGGCAGGGCCGGCCTCTTGGTTGGTGCTCAGCCAAGGCCTTATTCTCCCTCACATGCAGGTCCTCAGCTAACCCTCTTCCTCGTAACTGACATGGAGAAACAGACGCCCTGAGGAGCCACGCTCTGGGAAATGGAGGAATTTTTCACAAATCTCCCAGGGGCTTACTTGGGTGTAACCTCTGTGTCCCCAGTAGCCAAGATAGCAGCATCCCAGATTCTGGCTGGGAACGGTGGGTGTGAGAGCCATTGTTCTGTGTTACAAGGGGTCTCTCCAGGGCTCTGCTTTCCCTCTTGGTTCTCCGCATTTTGAAGATGCCTTTCCCAGTGACACAGAGAGAAGCCCCCCGCCACAAGAGCATTGACTAGCGATTGGCTGATTGGTTGGTTGGTTGGTTGGTTGATTGACCAGGACCCTGGGTGGCAGCTGACTTTCAGATGAGCGCTTCCTTTTCCCCTGCCCTTTGCATGCCTGCTGGCACCTGCACCTTCCCCGCACCGAGAGCTGCCCCTGGGGAGAGGAACCCCACTGTCTCTCTCCAGCACCTCAAAATAGAATCGTTTCCTAGTGCTCACCCCAGAGTGTGAAGCACAGATTGGCCTGGCTGAGAGAAGGGACATCAGTGTTTTAGGGGAGACTGGGAGCACACATGTGTGCACCGAGGACGCTTAGAAGGAGTGCATGTGTGTGTGTGCGCGTGTGTGTGTGTGTGTGAGTGTGTGCACGCGTGCATGCACTAAGACATAAAGCGTTCAGGTGCAAGTATTAGTGAGGGAGCCCTGGCGGGCTAGGTGGGGACCTGTCCCTTCCGTCTTCCCCAGCCCTTCCTGCTCTAAGGAGGGCCGGGGCAGCCATTATCGAAGGCAATGTGAGAAGAAAGAGTTTGTGACTCAGGAGTAACTGTCAGAGCCACCGTAGGCTGTGTCCCTTTGACTCTGAATTCTACGATTCTCTGTGGTGGGTCTTGGGAGGGAAGAGAAAATAGCCCGAGAGGAGCAGGGGCAGGAGAGCGCAAGGCACGCGTCTCACGGCCTCCGAAAATGAAAAGCACGGGAAGGAAAAGGTAGCGGAGACATTTCAAAAGACGGAGGAACAGCGTGCGAGGCACGGAGGGAGGGAGAGGGAGCAAGAGGTTAAGTGGGACAAGCGAGGAAGACGCTGGAGTCAGCGGGCAGACAAGGCGCCAGGAGGAGGGATGAAGGCAGGCGGGGAGGAGGAATTAGAGCCGAGAGATGAACGCCGCAGAAGGCAGGGGGCAAAGTCACCGGAGGGCCAGAGGCAAGAGAACAAAGGCACGGGCGACTGAATAAGCTATTTCGGTGCTAGGTAATATGAACATGTTACGGTAAATAAAAGCCCAGAGGAACGTTTGATTTTACAGTATTTACAAACCGTATGCTTTAAACAGCCCATGAACCTCGTCCGTTTGTCTGATTATGTGAGAGGACCGGCCCCAGTGAGGACAGAGTGAAATGATTGGGCTCTGGCCTGGATTTCGGGCCTTAAAACATTTCTCAAGAAAGGCATAATAAAAGAAGGGCCGTTGTTTCGCCAGGCTGTGCCTGGTGTCTGTGTCACACGCCCACCAGTTGGGGGCAGGGGTCACTGGCCTGCAGAGGCTGACCACACACGGTGGAGACAGAACTTTCCAAGCCCCTGGAACTAAACCTCTTATTCCACCAGAGGCCATCGTGGGAGTACGTTTAGTTGAGGTGCAAAAACAGCCTTCTCATCACGCGGCTCGGTTCAGAAGGAAGTAAGAGTCACCATAACCACCTAGAGAACGGGGCCCTTGGGGACAAAACTGAGAGGACAAGGACCAAACCGGTCACGCAGGGCGGGGGAGGGGAGGCCAACCGCGTTGGCCTCTGGTGCTGCCTGGGGAGCCCCTGGGGAGCCCTTTGCACTTGACAGCGTGTCAGCACCAGGGGCCCATCCACCCAGCGCCTCTCACCAGCCACACAGCCAGGAAGCAGCATATTGTCTGAATTCTGCTGAAATGCCCTGTGTGACTTGGGAGCTGGGAACTTCCAGAGAAAATCCAGTTCCTGTTGGACCAGTTTGGTTTCCCTAACCACTTGCTGAGGCTCGCTGCATTTCAAATATCTGGCACCTGCCACAGTCCACCTACTTTTAGATGGCCTTAGGGTGCTTCTCAGAATAAATGTGCCTCTGAATTGCCTGGAGAGTGTGTTAAAATGCAGGTCCTGATTCAATGCAGGTCCTCAGCAGTGTTACTACCAAGCTCTGAAGTATGTTCCCAGGTCCCCGGACCACACTCTGAGAAGGAAAAGCAACGAAATTGGCGGTGAGCAAGATAGCTACAAAAATCTAATTGGATCCCTTTTCTAGGGCTCTTCAGGCATCTTTCTTTGTTGCTAACAAATAAGTCACTTTAGCTGTGGGACAGACAGACATAATCCAGAACTGTCATTATGACAGCATTCATGTTTGATGGCCCAAGTGACTTATTATTTTAGCATCTTCAACTCTGTCAAGAATCAAGAAGCTTCAGGGCGAGAGGCGTTCAGATTTCCTAACTAATTACTTTAAACATGAGCACAGGTTACCAAAGAGATTGTGAAAGCTTTCTCAGGAAACCTTTAAACATAAAATTGATTCCCGTCAGGGGTGTTCCTTCTGGGAGACAGGGGAATGACCTATGTGACATTATTAGTTCTCAGCTAACCCAAACCAAAACAGGCCACCTGGGAGTCACATCGCCATGCTCAAAATATTTGCTATTTGTCTTGCCTGAACTCAACACTTCAACCTATCTATACCAAGGCAAGGGCATGACAAAAACATCATCTCGACATATCTTTTAAATACTTCTCAGGTTCCTCCACTCCCCTCCATCACCGATGCCGTGCCAGAAGCATCTCTCCCTTAGAAGACTTTTCTTTCTGCATGCCCTCTTGCGCCCGCTCCATTCTCCACACAGACACCAGAGCGATCTTCATAAAACATAACTCTGATTGCGTCACTCACCTGCCCGTTGCATTTAGATTTAAATTCAAAGTCCTATGTGGCCATCTGAGGCCTGGCCCCTGCCTCCCTCTCCAGCCTACTCTTGTGCCTCTCCCCTCCTTGCTTTCATGCCCCTGCCCCACTGGCCTTGTCTCAGCCTCTAGATGGCCAAGGATGTGTCCCCAAATCCTTCGCACCTGCTGTTCCCTCCACCTGGAAGGCGTACCCCCTGCTGTTCACCTGGCTAACTCCTGCGCATCTCCAGGTCTCAGTTTATATGTCGCTTTTTCAAATTGCCCTTCCCTGACCCTTAATCTAAAATAATCCTGCCTATTAGACCATCCTGTGGTTGTGGTGTTTTTCCTGAATGGCATATACACAGGTGGTGGCACTAGACCGATTTGTATGACTATCAGACTGTACGCTCCCTTGGGGGCAGGGATCATCTCTGTTTTGTAAACTGTCGTATGCCCAGCATCTAGCACAGTGCACGGCATACACAGGCTCAATAAATATTTGTTTACTGAATGAACGAGTGAAACCTGCCTTGTGTCACTGATCATTCATTCTGTAACCAAAATGTCCCTGGCCTATAGGTGTAAATAAGGTGATATTAACATCAATGTTCACGTTATAATAGCTTTGAGCCATCTGCCCTCAAAATCTCCTCCAGTTACCTCTGAGAGTCCAAGAGAGGGAGGCTGGTATTTCTCATGTGTTTAAGCACCGGTCTGCTTATGTCTCCTACTCTGACCGTATTTGGTTGCCCCCAACACCCTCCGCTGACAGCATCTTTCCTGATGCTGTGGACCCACTGTGCATTGCATCTGTCTGCTGGTGAAATGGCCAGACCCTTCAGGAAACCAAATCTGCCCTGCGGTCCCTGTGGCAAGCGGGGTTGGGGAAGAGGTGGGGGAGAGAATGGCCTGCACCCAATTCTGAGTAGCCCTTGTCCCTGGGCCCCAGAAAGGCACTGCTTGGGACCAGGGTCCTATCTTCCACAACCACAGCTGGTTCCCTTCTTACTGGACCCATCGGACAAGACAGAGGATGCCAACTTCCTTTCCATCTCAACTGTCTCTCTCCCCATTGTCCCTTTCCCCTTCTGCTAAAAAAAAAAAAAAAAAAGATGTCCCTATACCTGTTCATTTGTGCAATAGATACCACCTAGGGTCCTAGGGGATGTGTACTCAGTCGTACAATTTGGGCTCAGCTAGAATTAATTCATTAAATCAACAAATATTTACAAAGAACCTCCTGGGGACAGACAGAATCAGCCAGCAAGTCCTTCCCATCTCTCCACTCTGCCTTCTCTCTGCATCCTTGCCACGGTCAGTGCCTCATTTCAAATTTCTCTCATTTCTCTCTCAGGTCAGTCTTGGAACTGGTCTCCCTGCCTCCTGGCTGGCATCCGCAAACTGCCAGAGAGATCTTATTAACATGCAAAGCTGATGACATCAGGCTTCTGTTCAAAAGCCTCCAGGGGTTCCCCCTCGCTTTCAGACTAGAGTTTAAACTCCTCAGCTTTGAACTAAAGATATTTCATGATCTGACGATGCCTGTTTGTTCAGCTGCAACATCCATCTCTCCCCAGAATGATTCATGTTGTCTCAGACCTCCGAGTCTTCCCATTCTGTTCTTTCTGCCTGGAATGCCTTTCTCCCACCTTTTTTGTCTAGACCAGGGCTGTCCAATATAACTCTCTGAGGGGATGGAAAAGTTTTATATTTGCTCAGTCTGATGTGATACATGTGATAGCTTGTAGCCACATGTGCCTATTGAGTGCATGCAATGTGGCTACTGAGAGCGAGTTAAATAGCTTTATGTGGCAGGTGGCTGCCTTATTGGGCATATGGATCCAGACCACTGCTAATCGCTTTGAAATATTTACAGTGCTCAAGTTCTTCCCTGGGAAGCCTTCCCAGCTTCATGGCTGATGTAGATGCCCTCCTTTGTGTTCCTGCAGCATCCTTGCTCTGCTTCTAACCCGAGACTCAGGTTCATTGACCCGCGTCCTCCATTGGGCTGAATTTTTTTGAGGGCAACGGCAAACAGTTCACCCAATAAATGGTTGGTGCCTAAACGCACTGGCGTGCTAGTAAAGGTGTAACAACCGGCTTGCTGAGGGAAAGCCCTGATTTGTTGTCACATTCGTCACTTCTGTGGTGTAAATATTCCCACATGTCAAGAGAATGAGAAGATAAGCCACAGAATGGGAGAAAATACCTGAGAAAGACGCATCTGATAAAAGACTGCTATTCAGAATATACAAAAAACTCTTAAAACTCAACGATGAGAAATTGAACAACCGATTAAAAAATGGGCAAAAGACCTGAACGGACATCTCAATGAAGAAGATGATTGCAAGTAAGCATATGAAAAGATGCTCAAACTCATATGCCATTAAGAAAATGCAAATGAGATACCACCACGCACCTCTTAGAAAATTCAAGATCCAAAACTGACAGCAGCAAATGTTGGCAAGGACGTGGAGCAACAGGAACTCTCATGCACTGCTGGTGGGACTGCAAATTGGTACAGTCATTTTGAAAGACAGTTTGGTAGTTTCTTACAAAACTAAATATAGTCTTAACATATGATCCAGCAATCATGCTCCTTAGCATTTACCCAAAGGAGCTGAAAACTTATGTTCACACAGACACCTGCACATGAATGTTTATAGCAGCTTTACTCATAATTGTCAACTCTTGGACGTAACCAAGATGTCCTTCAGTAGGTGAATGGATAAACAAACTGTGGTTCATCCAGACAATGGAATATTATTCAGTTCTAAAAAAAGAAATGAGCTATCAAGCCAGGAAAAGATGTGGAGGAACCTTAAATGGATATTACTAAGTGAAAGAAGCCAGTCTGAAAAGGCTACGTATTGTGTGATTCCAACTATATGACATTCTGGAAAAGGCAAAACTATGGAGAGAGTAAAAAAAAAATTAAAGGTCGCCAAGGGTGGAGGGGGAGGAAAAGAATAGGTGGCACCCATACAGAGGATTTTTAGTAAAGCGAAATGACTCCCTGTGATAACATAATGGTGGCTACGTGTTGTTACGCATTTGTCCAAACCCATAGAATGTGCAACACCAAGAATGAGCCCTGATGTAAACTACAGACTTTGGGCGAATATGAAATGTAGGTTCATCAGTTGGAACAAACGTACCGCTCTGGTAGGGGAAGCTGACAGAGGGTCTACAGAAAATCGCTGTCGTCTGCTCAACTTTGCTGTGAACCTAAAACTGCTCTAAAAACTAAGTCTCCTTAAAAAATAATTCCCACCATGGCTGGTTCGAGCTATCAACATGACATCACTGAACTCAGAGTGGGGAAGGGATGTGCACAATTGCCTTTCAGGAGCAGGTAGGGGCCAGCTCCAGCACCGCACTGAACAAAGTATGCTAGACCCTGTGACAGGAGCTTTCAGGCTCTTTGGAAAAAAAATCTATTCAGACCTACAAGAAGCTGGGCATACAGCTGCAGGTCCGATTTCAGTTCCAATCCAGGAGATGAAGGACTAAGGAGTCATATCTTGAACTTACTCAGGAAGAGGGACGTTTCTTTCCTTTGGGTTCTTTGCCTTTGTCATTTAGTTAGTTAGTTAGTTAGTTAGTTAGTTAGTTAGTTATTTTAAATGCCAGTTTATTTTTTTTATTTTTTTTTCATACTATATATACATAATTTTTTTAACATTTTATTTTTTTTTATTTCCCCCTGCCCTCTCCCCTCTCCCTTCTGGTAACCACTAGTCCATTGTCCATGTCCGTGAGTCTCTGCTTGTTTGTCCTGTTCATTCGTTGCTTTTAGGTTTATATCCCACTCCTTTGCCTTTAATACCCAGCCTTGTCTAGGCGTCTAATGAGGGCCCCACTCAGACTAATGCAAACTCACTTTGCATTAGTCTGAGTAGGGCCCTCATTAGACGCCTAGACAGTGAGTGCGGGAAAGAGTATCAGTAGGAGGCTTTTGCCTACAGGGAAGTGAAACCCTGACCGGAAGTATCCTAAACAACAAAGGGTTTATGCTATTCCGTAGAAGACATCCAGAAGGAGGGCAATAACTCATTGCTGAATTCAATGGCTCAGCAATGCCGTCTGAACGTCAGTGGTGTCTCAGTGGCTAATTGCAGTTCCAGACATCACATGCAGACTGATGATGTCCAGTGAAGAAGAGACACATTCCCTCCCAATTTTAATTAGTGAGGAAAACCTTTCTCAGGAGTCCTTCCTCAGCCATTCCTTCCGATCCCATTGGCAACGAGTAGATCGCATGCCATTCCTGAACCAACCATTTCCAAGAGAATGAGACCACTCTGATTGGCTTAGACCAATTGGGTGGACCCCACAGGAGGCAGAACCTGGGAACCCAGGCAGAGCTCTGCCCACAAGAAAGCCGCAGTGGGGATAGGGTGGCAGTGGGCAATGGCTGTCAAGACCCAATATTAGAAGATTTATAAATTTAATGACCAGATCATTGCATAAACATTTCTTGAGATAATTAAGAAACAAGATGATTGTGTGAGATGGTCGCATTCCCCCTCTAAGGTGAAATGCATACATAGACACACACACACACACACACACACACACCCTTCCATCAGCGCTCCTCTGTGGATTCCTACATACAGATTAAACCAGCTCGTCAATGGGGCAGGTTTCATGCTATTCACAGAAACCAGAACTAAACATAATGAGGCCCTGTGTCTGCTGTGGGGACAGAGGCCCCAGCTAGCTGGATCTGTGCCATAGTCCCAGCAATTCACTCATCCTGGTGTGAGACTCTCCCACGCAGGTGCTTCTAGGTATGGCTCTACCCAGGGTCATCCATGGACACATTCTGATGTAGACAATCCCATTTTGACAGGTCCGAATTCCCCAGGGTGGGCATCGCGTGGTGCCTCCCTCTCCCTGCTCTGACCTGGTTATGGGGAGTTGCTAGGTAACTGCTAGACAGCCTCTGCTTCCCACGCTGAAGGAGGCTTGGTTACCATGGCAAGTCCAGATGAGGTGGGGGGTGCAGGGAAAAGGGAGCTCTGGCCAGGGGTTCTGCAGCCTGGACTCTGTCCTCACTCTCTCTGGGCTACTGGGCCTTAAGGAAGGAAGCCTCTTTACCCACCTGGCCTTCAGTTTCCTCATCAGTAAAATGAAGGAGAAGATAGGTCTCTTTTTGCTCTAAACCACTGATGTATGCAGCCAGCATAAATTCAGTAAACACTGATAGTCAGACTCCTCTTAGGTAAGAATGACTCAAGGTGGGTGCAGAAAAGGAATGGACGGTGTTATTTGTCTTTAAAATAAAATAGAGAAACTAGCAAACCTGTGTTTCCATTAAGACAAATAAAAGTTATGGAGAGTCTCCCTTCTTTGGGCAGAAATTTAGCTTCTGAAATCCATATTCATGAGCCCCTGGGGTTCCCTAGGTCCCTTTCTGAATCTAGACTTCCTAAGAAGGTCCCCTTAAGGGTATGTCACCTTAAGGTCCCCAGATTGCTAAAATGTGATGTCCAGTCAGACAGGGTCTGCTGGTTCCTGGGTTCTAATGGTCCTTCTGCCACTGCTGGAGCCATGTCACAGGCCCAGCCCTTCCTAGGAGTCAGGGGCCAACCCTGACTCCTACAGTGCGTGGCTATGCACAAGCCTCTGGGGTCTGCTACTTAATCCTGCCTTTGTTTTGAGACCCGCCTCCACTCTCTTCCTGGTTCTGACAAGTTGAGCCCTGCTCAACCCAGATGCTGGGACTTCTGCAGTACCCAGTTCCTCCCCTCCCCTGTCTGGTCCGTGCCAACCCCTTTCCCAGAGTCCAGGTTCCTCCTGCTAAAGTTTCTAACACGGACTGTCATCCTACCCCTCTGCCCATGAAATCTCCAAATACTATAGGCTGCTGCTCCCTCTCCGACCTGTGCTACACTCCTCAACACTCCAGTGTCCTCATGCTGGAGCCCCTGACGCTGCCGGCTACGCAGCACCACCGCTACTGCCTGTTGCCCAGTGTCACACGTGGCCCCTGTGACCCCAGAAGAGAGCCTGAATACCATCCCACCCCAAGTAGCTGGTCTGTCTTTCCCTCGCCTCTTTGGACCCTGCCACCATGGTCCAGTTCCAAGTCTTTGCCACTCCAGGTCCTTCCTACCGCCATATACACATGGCGAAGAGGGTTGTGTCCGAGTGTGACTCATGATGGAATCATCAGAAAACATTCTCCACCCCAATTCAACAGTCAAGTTTCCCCCTGATCGGGGGGCCAAAGGAGGAATTTATGCCTTGTACATAGGAAATGAGAAGCTCTGGGGTGTCAGGGCGAGCAGCCTCTCATTTGCTAGCTGTGATCTGGGACACTCAAGAACCTCCCAGCCCTTAGAGGAGCCCTGTCTTTGAGCTGTGCATCCCAGTGGAGAAGGCACAAGCTTTGAGTCAGACAGACCAGTCTAGATTCTGCCACTGCTCTGTGATCCTGGACACGTTACACTTGTCCTCTCTGAGTACCCTAGAGAACCAGAGACAACGGCACTAATTGTCATGAGAAGTAAACAAAATGACAGGAACTGCTTGGAAAGGGCCCAGCAGATGGTGGGCAGCCCCACAACATCTTCCAGATGAAACAGCCTTCTTCACTTGACCCCACCCCTCCCCAGGGACATGTTGCGGCAAATGTCTCCTCTCCTTTGAAACTTGCTTGTCCTATATTCAGCCCCACTCAGGGTGAGTCTCTCTGCACCTATCAGAGTGATAACTTGCTGATATAGTAAATCGACTTTGGGAGAGGTCCTCTCCCTGGGCCTCAGCCACCCTCTTCCAGGTGATGGCTGCCCTGTAGTGGTGGCCAGCAAGGAACAGTGCTAAGGGTGATGGCCAAATAAAGGAATGATTTCCCTTTTTAAAATTTATTTTTCAATTACAATTGACATATAATATTATATTAGTTTCAGGTGTATAACATAATGATTAGACATTTATATACCTTATGAAGTAATCGCCCCGATAAGTCTAATACTCATCTGACATCATACATAGTTATTGCAATATTTTTGACTATATTCTCTATGCTGTACTTGACATATCTGTGATGATTTTTATAACTGGCAATTTGTACTTCTTAATCCCTTTCGCCTTTTTCACCCATTTCCCCAACCGCTCCCATCTGGCAACCGTAAGTTGCAGCATTATTTACAGTAGCCAAGATATGGAAGCAACCTAGGTGTGCTTTGATAGAGGAATGAATAAAGAAGCTGTAGTACATATATACAATGGAATATTACCCAGCCATGAAAATGAATGAAACCTTGCCATTTACAACAACATAGGTGGACCTAGAGGATATTATGCTAAGCGCAATAAGTCAGAGAAAGACAAATACTGTATGATTTCATTTCTACGTGGAATCTAAAAATAAACTGAACAAACAAAACAGAAACAATCTCATAGATACAGAGAACAAAGGAGTGGTTCTTGAAGGGAAAATGGCAGGCCAGGCAGAGGTGTCAGCAGCATCTGGAGCCACCATTCCTTCCTCTGGCCAGTCTGCTGCCTCCAGGCTCTATGCACTTTACACAGCACCCCAACGGGCACTTCCTTTACTAGAAAACCTTTCCCTGCCATCCTTGGCTGGGAGCTCAAGCCTCCTCCTGCAGGTGGGGTATGAGGTGGAGGCAGGACCCCTGGGCTACTCTCTGCTCTGAACTTTTTCCTGCATTGTCCCTCATAGATGACTATGCTCATGCGGGGCCCTCCACCTGGAATGCCCCTCCCTTTCTATTGACCTCTGTCCACATCCTAGCCAGTATGCAAGGCAAGGGAAAAATGTCACCTCCTTCACAAAGTCTTCCTTGGTTCCACTCTCAGCCTAGAACTGTTCCTCTGCTAAACCGTCTTCTGACATGCACTCTTCTGGCCTTGCCCTAGAGGGGGGTGTGTGCTCATGGCCTGTGCCCTGTAACATTTAGGTTCTGGTCCCCAAAGACAGGGATGAGCAGGCACCAAGTAAATAAATAATTCCAGCTCAAGTCCCTTGGTTGGGGTCAGAGATGTTTTAAAATGTGTCTAAAAATGTTTTAGACACACCCCATTTCCCGGCACTGCCAGCAACTGGGTGGGGAAGGTGCTTCGTCAGCAGCCTCTGCCATACGGGGGTGAAGGTTGCTCATCGCTCCAGGAACTCCCAGGTTCTGTGCTGCTTCCCCAAGGAACAGAACACTGATGTTTAAGGGACAGACAAAGGAGACTGAGAAGGAGTGACAGGCGGGTGCAGAAAAACTGGGGAATCAGGGTGTATGGGCAGCGGGGGTGGTTACAAAGTGGGTGGGGAAAAGAGTCTCTATGTTTCCAGAGTTGCAGATATAACAAAGTTCCCGAGTCTGGAAGGTCTGGGAGGGTGGGAACTTGCCTAGTACATAATAGGTGCTCAGTAAATCCCTCATGAATGACAAGAGGAAAGCCTTAGGTGAGTCATGCCCTACTGGGGAGAGGCCTCAGTATTTCCCTTCCTCCAGGCCCAAAGAGCAGGTCACAAGTGAAAGGTGTTCCAATTAGTCCAGTCCTTGGACTTCACCCCTCCTTGCCCACGGTGCCCGCCATAACCGCCCTCTCTCATTCTCAAATCTTGTTCGGGAGGATTTGAGGGCAGCAGGCACGAATTTTACGGAGGCGTGAAAGAGCCCCCAAAGTTTTATAACAGCACTCATGACGCAAATTGCTACAGAGGAAAAAAGTCGGCCCAGGTAAACTTACCTAAGCACGTATCATGAGGCGGACTATTCTGGGACTCGGATTACATGGCAGGGCCTAGGAAAACAGACGTGCGCAGGGATGAACGCAGCTACGGTTACTGTTAACTACAAGCTGTCACATCTTTACTGCACAGAGGAAGGTGAATGAGAGCCAGATCCCCAGGCGGAAGGGGGACGTGATTGCCAAGGACGGAGGAAGGAGCTGGAGGAGGCACGATTTCTCAGGAAGGCACAGTCACCATGGGCAAGGTGGCCTCTGAAGCTGGAAATGCAACTATGACTGGCCCCACTAGCTCAGGGAAACTCCAGACCCAAGACAGTAGAGACCAATAAAGAGCCAGAGGCTTTTACTAAGGTGTCATCAATGCAGGGAGTGTCCCTAGGCACAATAGGGCAGATGCCTAAAAGGAATCCGATTCTCGGCTGATAAGGCTTTTTAAGGATCAGGGTGGGGTGGAAGGCCTGGGAACCAGGCTGCGTGGACATGTCTCAGCATTTCCACTTGCCAGCTGATAACCTTGAACATACCATCTCACCTCCCTATGCCTCAGTTTATTCATCTGTAACACCGGACAGTAATCCCTTTCACAGTCTGCTTTACCAAGATTGGGGCAGGTCAAATTAGATAATGGTACATTAAAATACCTCCATAGCCTCAAACTTCTCTGTGAAGGCCATTGTGTCACTTATCACCCTATCTTGTAAAGACAGGGTATCTGATTCCCAGCTAAACTAAGGGAGCCACCAAGGCAGCTGGCTATCATGTCTGATTCCTCTTTTTTATTCTCAGCTGTAAGTGTGTTATCTAGTACACATTAACCACTAAAAATGTTGGTTGAATAAATAAGTCATTGGTATGTAAAGGGGAATATTACCAAAAGACCATAGTATGTTTCATATTGGTTAGATCTAGGAAAGGTCTTGTCCAATGTGAATTGTTACTAAAGTATTCTATTCCAATTCTCACCTTCTGTCCAATCCCAAATCGTGCTACATAACATTTGTGCTCCTTGAGGGCAAAAACCATGTCTTAATCGGTCCACGTCAATGTGAGCTCCACGTGGGCAAGGACTTGGTTTTGATCAGAGCTGAACCTCCAGCACCTAGAACGTGCCCTTGTGCTTAGTAAGGCTCCGTAAGGATTCGGTAAATGAATGGTTTCTAACCCATAGCACAACGCTAAGCATTCAGCAAATGTTTGTTGAATGAATAAATTACTACTGTCTCTCACTAATGTCCCTTTCTAGCATTCTCAACTGAGGCCATGGAGCAAGGTGAGCGGGTAGGCAGGCTCTGGAATCAGATGGTCTGGGTTTGAATTCTGGGTCTTCTACTAACTAGCTGGGTGACCTACAGTGAGATACTTAACCTCTCTGTGCTCCAGGTTTCTCACCCGTAAAATGGAGATAATAATTTTTCTAATAAGACTACATGAATTCATTTGAAGGATACATAAAATATTTAGCACAGTGCCTGACACATAGTAATTGCTATTTTTTATGACCTTATCAGTCTTTTAATAACCTTCAGTGGCTCCCCTCTAGCTACAGAATAAAATCTAAAGCCAAGGTCCCCACGATTTGGCCCCAATGTCCCTCTCTTTCCAGTCTCATCTTCCCTCCCTTTCCTGGCTGCCAGACACTCTGTTACGTGATGTATATCCATTAACTTGTTTCCTTTCTCACACAGCCCTATGTGAGGGACTAATTGATATTTCATTGGTGACGAGAAGTAACTTTCAGAAAAGAGGAAGTAACTGTCCCAGGGACACACAGCTTATCTCAGGAAAGTGGGACTCCATTCCAGGACTCTCTGACATGACAATTCACACTCCTATTTACTGGCCTCTGAAGTCCTTGCTATGCAAAGTGCAGTCTATAAACCAGCACTAGCAGCACTGCCTGGGAGCTTGCTAGAAATGCAGAATCTTGGGCCTCACCTCAGACATACTGAATCAAGAATCTGCATTTTAACAAGATTCCCTCCAGGCGATTACGAAGCACTGCTGTAAACCACTTTCTACCGGTCAGCTATAAATGCTAATTAAAGCAAATACATGAGCTCGTTTAATCCCTACAATAATCTGGGAGGTCACAGAAGGTCAGAATTATCCCTTTTTACAGATGTGGACACTAAGGGTCTGAGGGTTAAATACAGTCATGTGCCACTTGACGATGGGGATACATTCTGAGAAATGCGTCTTTAGGCGATTTCGTTGTTGCGTGGACATTATTGAGTGCACTTGACATACACCCGGATGGGACAGCCTACTACACACCTAGGCTGTATGAGACAGCCTGTTACTCCTAGGCTACAAGCCTGTACAGCCTGTGACTGTACAAAAGAACATGAAGTTAAATCAAACACAAGAGAAAAATGATGCAATCAAGAGACACAGTAAACACAAGATATATGAGGCTGCTGTCGGTATAATCCAGCGTACTGTTTTACAGCAAACATTTTTTTATAAATAGAAAGAGTACACTCTAAAATAACGATAAAAATTATAGTATAGTAAATATGTATTATAAACCAGTAAATAGTCATTTATTTTCATTATCAATATTATGCACTTTACATAATTGTATGTGCTATACTTTTACACAACTGGCAGCACAGTGGGTTTGGTTACACCGTAAGGCACTGCACTACGAACTGACAATGGCTGCGACACTAGGTTATAGGAATTTTCTGCTCCATTATAATCTTACGGGACTACTGGCATCCATCGTTGACCAAAACATCATTATGTGGCATATGACTGTATCTTAAATTGAACCAGCGTGTGCCCAATGCCAGTATGAAGCTCTGACATACTTAATCTTAACTCCCTTTGCCCGGAATATCTTCGCTCCCTCTTCTCCTCTAATTCTTCTCATCCTTTTAAGCTCTACTCAAAATCCCTTCCTGCTGGGTGAAGCTCTTCTTACCCACATCCCATTGGGCAGGTTAATTACATCTTCCACATCCCCACAACTCTCTGCTGTTGGCCCTAAGTCATTCTCTTTTTTTAAATTTATTTTTAAATTACAGTTGACATACAATATTATATTAATTTCAGGTGTACGACATAGTGATTAGATATTCAGATACCTTACAAAGCGATCACCCCGATATGTGAAGTACGCATCTGACACCACTCCTAGTTATTACAATATTATTGACTATATGCCCTATGCTGTACTTTATATCCCAATGTCATTCTTTTTTAAAGAAATCTGTACCGAGCACATACTGTGTACCAGGCACATAGTAGGCCTTGAGTAAATGCTTGCTCCCCAGGGCACAGAATCTGGCCTCTAGTAGGGCCTCCAGTCACTAAGAAACATATTAAATATTGTCTGTTCTAAAGATGAAATCTGTCTATATTTAAGAGTAGAGTATTACCGGGAGGCAGTCTGATGCCTGAGAGTAGCATAAGACACAGAGGAGACGATGGGGGCCTTGCTGCTCACCCTGATCTTTGGGCTGACACAGGATGCCAGAACTACTGTCACAAAATTTTCAGATATTCGCAAGTGTAACCCTCATTTTTCAGACCATCAAAGGAAGGTCCAGAAATAATAGGCCACCTCTTCAAATTCCCCAGGGTTGAAATCAGGTCCCCACTTCTGTCATTTCACAAGAGAAATAGAAAGGGCAAAGGTGGCTGTGATGTAGGGCGAAGATCTCTGAGACATAGAGAACCCCCGAGGGCCGTGTCTTTTTACACGGAGACCTGGGCAAACCACATGTTTCTAGGCCTCAATTTCCTCCATTGTAAAATGAGGGGGTTGGACTAGTTTCTAAAGCTCTTTCCAGCTTGAAGATGCTTTGCTGTAAAATGAGAGAAATGTGAACCTTCCGTTGCTATGATCTGAAAATATTTTGAATGTGGAGAATCAAATTGTACAGCAGTGCTTGAACAAAATAATATGTTAATGACTAAGAAGATTCTATTTAATCCAATGGGAAACAGCAGAGCTGCTGCTGATGGGGTGGGGTGGGGGGGCGGGAGGAGATAGGCTGCCAGAGGCCTGATTACTATATTAGTGATTCAAAATATATATTTGAGCTCAAGGAAGGAAAGCCACACAAGTGGAGACACACACACACATAAACATACACACACACCATTTAGAATTAAAATTGGTGGCAGGGGGGACTCCATGCTGCTGCTTATATCTTTGCTGTATTTGGATGGCTTTTTTTTTTTAAGAAATTTTTTTATCATGGTGCAGGTTTGGATTGACAGCCTCTGGAGGCCTCTGACCTCAGAATCGGGACATGAGGGCAGGACCTGGGGGTTTTATTCACATGTCGCTTTTGCACACCAACTGCCTCTCCGCAGGCCCTCCTCAGGCCTCACGATCCGGTCTAGCAGCAAGGCCCCAACCCCTCAAAAGGAAGAGGTCGTACCCGCCCCCCCAGAGACGCCCTGGCCAGAGCACGTGCCTGGGGTCCTACCTGCGGGGAAAATGAACGCGAACCTGCGGCGTGTGTGGCCCCGCCAGAGGCTGGAAGGGGCCGCTCCCCACGCTCCCGCCACCTTAGGGTCGGGGCTAGAGGAGGAAGCGCGCCCGAGGCCGCACGTGGGTCTAACGACGGCCGCGCTCCACGTTCCTGCGCGCTCCGGAGCCCCGGACCCGGGCTGGGCGCCACAGGCCTAAGCCCCGCCGGGTCCCCCCGGAATCCCGAGGTCCGCCGCGCCGCTCTCCACCGCGGAGGCGGAGGGCGCGGTCGCCCCTCCCCACCGACGGCAGGTCCCGCGCTCGGGCCGCGCGGATTGGCCGACCCCGCGGCCAGGTGAGGCGCCCCGCCCCTCGGCGGCTCCAGGTGCGGCAGTGGAACCCGGGCTGCGGCTGGGGCCGGGGCGGGCGGCCGGGGCGCCATGGCCGAGTCCCAGCTGAGCTGCCTGGACGAGGCGCACGTGAACGAGCGGGTGAGCGAGGCGCAGGCCGCCTTCTACTACTGCGAGCGGCGGCGGATCGCCCTGGAAGCGCTGCTGGGCGGCGGCGAGCAGGCCTACAGCGAGGGGGTCAAGAAGGAGCGGCTGCGGGATTTCCTGTCCAGCCAGGAGCGCCAGGCCCTCCGCACCGCCTGGAGCCCCTACGAGGACCCCGCCCCGTCCCGGGGCAAGAGCAAGGCCAAGGCCAAGGCCCCGCCGAAGGCCCCGGCTGAGCCCAATGGGTCCCTCGCCTACTGGCCCGACCGCTCCGACACCGAGGTGCCCCCGCTGGACCTGGGCTGGACCGACACGGGCTTTTTCCGCGGCGTGAGCCGTGTCACCCTCTTCACCCACCCCCCCAAGGAGGAGAAGGCGCCCCACCTCAAGCAAGTGGTCAGGCAGATGATCCAACAGGCCCAGAAGGTAGGCTCTGCCCCCGCCCCTTCACGGGTGGGACCCCCCACGCCCAGCCTGTTGGACCAGGCGCCACTTCAGGGCAAGACCGCCCTGACCACTCTCTGGAAAATGGTCCAGGAAACCTCCGTCACGTCGTGGGGCTGTGGCGAGGCCTCTAGAGAGGATGGATGTGAACGTGTTTGGCAAATGACAAAGTGCTGGACAGTTACTACTGCAGTGTCCGGAGGCACTGGCTTCCTCTGCCATGTGCTTCTAGGTCCCTGTGGAGTAAAATGGGCCACTCAGAGGTCACGATAATAACCTGTGTGCTGCCCAGGGATTTACAAAACATATCCCTGGCCATTTTCTTCTTTGAGATTCAAAACAACCCCAGGAAGTGGGTGGTGCGACCTCCCCGCCCCCACCCTCGCCATCTGTTCTTAGACTGCTGCAGTGAAGGCTGGCCTGGCCCCTCACATTCACACTCCCTACTGGGCCCAGCTCTAAAGCTCAAGCAGCCTGAAATAAATGAGGAATGTACTGTGAGCACCTACTGTGTGCCTGATTCTGTGCTGGGCACTTGGGCAAGGCAGGTGGGTGGACTCGGCAGCTCAGGAAAGGCTCCCACTTATCTCATCTCATCTGCTCTGCTTGGGGCCTGAAAGGCGGAAATGCTTCTAGGTTGGCTGGTTCGAATAAGGGTAGAGCAGAGGGAAGATTTTAATCTTTACTCTGTGCCCTTGGGTAGGGTTACCTGGGTAGGGCTTCCAGGTAAAATAATAGGATGCTCCATTAAATTTGAATTTCAGATAAATAACAAATAATTTTTTTAGTATTAGCGTGCCTCAACTATTGCATGGGGCATGCCAATACTAAAAAGTTCATCATTGGTTACCTGAAATTCAAAGTTTGTGGGGCATCCTGTTTTTATTTACTAAACCTGGCTCCCCTACACTGAGATTTGTTAAGAAACACCAGCAGCCTTTAGTATCTAGTTCAAAATACACAACAGGAGTGGCTTGGGTTCACTGTTCTAATTCAACTCAATGAATGTAGTTGGAGTTCTGTTACCCCTGGAGGCTGACTGGCTAGAGAGGGAAGATTAACCCAGAAAGACCAAGGGTGGGGCTCCTCTTACAGGAAGGAGTGGTGATGCGGGTAGCTGGCCAAGTTGGCCACCCGAAGAAGGGTTAACATGCACTGTACAGATGCCCCCCTTCTCTGAGTAATTCCTCATTGTCTGCCTGAGTTTTCTTTGCCTTTTTGTTTTGCAGAATGCAATATACAAGTTTGAACTGAGGAGAAAGGATGTGGGTGATAATATTATGTAGCAGGCTGCAGCTGGGATCAGGAGCCAAGGCTTGTAATACTAACAAACCCTGATTTATTAGCACTTAATATGTGCTAATGATTTGCTTGCATTTTCTCTTTTGCTTTTCACAACAACTGGGTGAGATGAGTATTTTTCTGATTTTTGGATTCAAACAGTTACTTGCTGAAGATCGCTTAGCTGATAAGTGTCTGAGCCCGGATCCAAAAGCCACAGTCCTTGCTCTTAACCACTGTGCTTCCCTGCCCCACTGTCTGATGATGGTGCAGCAGGATTAAACCAAGGAGCTTGAATAGAGTTAGCCTGGTCACAACCTGGGGTACGGGTTGTGTACCCCATTACAAGAAAAGAGAGACATGGCCCCTGCCTACTGGGGCTTCTAGTTTCATGTGGGACATCAAGAGTCTCTAGTGCATAGTAAAGTGTTCTTAAGTCTTTAAATATATAACAACAGAAATTTTAACAATTGTGAACTGATCCAATATTCTAATTATCAGAGTCTAATATGTACATATTTAACCAATAGTTATTTCCTGAGTGCCTACTGTGTACCAAGTACTAGCCATAGGAAGATATAATCTGTGGCCGTTGCCTCCAAGAGTTAACTAAAATGTTGGGGTTATGCTGTGAAAAAAAGAGTTTTTGAGACAGGATGTGCCTAATCTGGGAGGGCTTCCTGAAGGAGGTGAATTATAGAGTTGAAAGAGGAGAGAGAAGGAAACTGGAATTGGCAGTTTCTCCATAAGAGTCTCCAAAGTAGGAGTGAGGGATTTTCATTTCAAAGCAGCAAACAGCTTTGATTGGCCAGAGGGAAGAGCTACACTGGTGGGAGCTTTGAACTGCGTGGGGCCTGGTGTTGGGTTCTACCACTGGGTCCAAGGCAGATGCCCACCCCCCTGGAAAAAGCAGCTTCTGACCCCGTCTGTGCCCACTCAACTCCCAGGCCTTCCAGGCCCCTACCCTTCATTACTGCTGCTCACATCTGTACAGCGCCTTCTTCTCAAAGACCCTGTGAAGCAGGTAGGGCAGAGAGGTCGACCCTGTTTCACAAGTGAGGAAACTGAGGCACAGAGAAGGAAAGGGGCTTGTCCAGAGGTCACGTGGCTGGTTATAGAAAGACTCAGATCCCTAACTTCTGTCCTGAAGGTGCATCTCTGAGGACTGCCTACCCCCGGCCCTACCCCAGCTTGTCCAAGTGGCAAGCAACCCTCCATGGCCATTACTAGGTCTTTCCTCCTTCCTGTTCACCACGAGGGAGGGAGTTTCCAGTGAGAGTCTGGCTGCTGTGAGGCCGGGTGGGGCAGACCGTGAGGTGGTTTGCGTGCAGAGACATAGCGATTGGGGGAGGAGAGGCAGAAGCACATACATGTCCAACTGTGTGCCAGAGTGTCACATTTTATCTCATTTAGTCCTCAGACTAGCTTTGTGAGATGCTGTTGATTTTATTCCTGAGTGATAACAGGAATATCTGCTGGGAGTGGCGGGGTGTAGCTATGATTTACCCCTAGCCACAGACCAGTGAGGCTTTGGAAGTGGGGCCTCGGGTGTGGAGAAATGCATCTATCTAGGAGACACTTTGAAAATATGATTGTGGATTGGGGGGAAGGGGCAGAGAGTGGTGGCCAGTGAGGACACAGCCCAGCAGGTGTGGAGGTAGGACCACGTAGAATGGGCGGAGACCTTTGAAGGAGTCAGTCTTAAGTTTTCTGCTCTCTGGGCCTCTGCTAATGTCACGGTCACGGTCACACTGGTTCAAACATTCCGCCATGTTTACTTGTAGGGTGGGGTTTTTTTATGCTGTTTTTTTTTCCTCCTTGTGTGATCTGCTTATTTTAGTGTCACTGAATGATATACTTTGCTTACACTACAGGCAGGAAAGGTGCCTTCAGGGACTCAGAAATGAGTCCCGGGCCTGTCCCACGCTGACATCGAAGACCAGACCTGGGAGGTTGCTGCTGCTTGGGCTGCTAAGGTCGTTGTAACTGCCAGTGGGTGGCCTTACAGCAGGACCACACGCAGACTGAGAAACTTGGTTCTTATTTACCAAGGCAGAGCGAGAGGCTCAAACAACGGTAACTTGGACGGGCTAGTGGCTTGGAAGGGTAGTACACTTATTTGGTCACTGGACAAACATTTCGAGGTCTGCACTAAGTACTAAGCACTTTAGTAGAAAACAGACATATAAAACGCCTCTACTCTTAAATAGCCTAATAGTCTCCTAAACCATCATTATAATACTGTATAATGAGTGCTTGGCTGGAGGGTGTGGCAGGAGGGCCACTAACCCAGCCCCTAAACCAGGTTTCAGGACCTTTGATGCTGAGACCCGTCTACAGGCATGTCTGAACGTGGCAGGAAGGCTGAGACGGCACCAGGCCATCCACCCATCCTTGTGCCCAGACTCCCTGGTGACTGGTGGCATCCATCAGTGAGGCTGCTGGGCGGGTTTAGAGAATACTTATTGCCTATGCTTCAGGAACAGAGGGAAATTTACTGCCCTCCCCCACCCCCGGTTGATCTTGACCTTGCATTCCTGGGCCCCATTTCCTTTGAGCCTCAGTTACCATGTAAGGCAGTGTACCATTTTCATTTCATAGAGGAGGCCTCTAGGGTTCAAAAGGGTGAAATGTCTTATCCTCAGACTACCAACAAAGAGATTACCCAGCTTCCCCAGGTTCCTGGCCAGGATGCCCACTGACCCCACAAAGATCATGAGCACAGCCCAGGAGAGGGAGGGTGCTGGACGAGGCAGCCTTTGTTAACCAGGAGCCGCTCTGCTTTGTGCTACCGCAGTGAGAGGAACAGGCCGGCCTGGTTTATGGAGGACAGGGGCACGGGTCTCCTGGCTGGGCCCTACCTCACCCCTGCCTGTTGATGGGTTTGTCCCCTTTCTTCAGGGACCAGCTCAGATGCCACCTCTTCCTTGGTACTTTAGCAAATTTTCAATCCAAAGTGATTTTTTATTCTCAGACATGGTTCCTTATCTGTGCCACCTGTGTGCCTGGCACGCAGCTTGCTTGAGAAGAGCCCGTTTTATCCTCGGGACTGAGAGCTTTGGGAGAGCGCAGACTCCACCTTATTCCTCTCCCGGCTCTTTTGCAGGGCCCCAAGGGTCAAAGGCAGTCAATGATTTGTTTAAAGGATTAGACACTGTCTCCTATTGGCCACTGTCTCTCTAGAGAAGCAAGTGTCTGAAGTCCCGGGTGGTACTGCATTGCACATCGCCAGGGGACTCCTTACCTGTCCGGCAGCAAAGAGAAGAACACTCTAAATCGGGGGGTTGGTGGTAGGGGTCAAGGGGGTTCAGAGGGATTTGGGGAAAGGCTCCAGGCAGGAGCATGGTTGGCTAGGTTAGAGTCTAGGTAGCTGATAGGGGTGAGCAGCTGAGTACACATGCCCAGGGAGTATGGCAAGGTTTTGGAGTTGCCAGCTCACTGCACCAGGAGACTCAGCTGTGCAGGCGGCAGCCTTCGTCACTGAGTGGAGCCCACTGTCTTCCCCCATTTGCCTCAGTCAGCGTGTCCTTCATTCAGGTACATTCAGCAGATACTACTAAGCGCCTTTTCTGTACAGGTACCATGCTAGGCAATGGGACATAGACTTGAATCAGATGCAAAAAGAACCAAGAAAACAAAAAGTTTACGTATAAAATTTGTTAAATGTTACCGTTTCGTGAAATCTGAGTCTGATGATATATTCATTAACCACTTCACTACCTCGTTTGTGAGCTGGTCCCAATTCTTGACTTGCTCCTAACTCTTCCTTCCCTCTCTCCCTTCCCGTCCCCTCCTCTTCCAACTCACAGGGTTAGCTGACTTTTTCTAGAGTTTCAGAGCTGCCTTTCAAAAGCCCGATGTAAGTGAGCAGCCAATGGCCTGCAGGTCCTGCACCCTGTCCCCTCTGCCTGACCCTTCTTCCCTCTATGAGTGACCATTCCACCCAGGCTTTGTTTCGGAGGCACTGGGCAGCTGCAAGGTGTTTGTCCCACGGAGGCTGGTGAGAACGAGGCAGCTGCAGCTCTGGGGACTGAGCACCACGGAGCCCTTGCAGGGTCTTGCCCCGGCCTGTCCCGGCATCCTTGCCAAGCCCGGGTGCTTTGGTGATTGGATTCCGAGTCTCTCTTCTTTGTGCTCAGTCACATTTCAGGAGTCAGGATTTCTGAGCAACAGGGACCCAGCTTTCACATCAAGGACAGAGGATGTACTCTGAACTTGAAAAGTCTTGGTTTCTGTCCTGATCTAGGCGCTTAACTCTAGCGGTGTTCTTTTGGGTACATCAATCTCTGAGGCTCTTGACTTGCAAAATGGGAGGATGATGCCTAGATTCCTGGATGGTTTTGAAAAACAGAGGAGAAACCACGTGTGAAAAACAAGGAGAAAGTATCGTACAAATGTCAGTTGTCTTGGAAAGTAACTACCGCCTTCTCCATTTTTTCTGGGAGTGGGGGAGGGAAATGCAGCTGAATCTTCTCCCAGAAAGTGGGGCTGCCCGGGCCAGGAGATTAGATTGTTGGGGCGGGTGTGTTTCCTGTTTCCTCTGAGTGAGAGGAACAACTGCCCACTGCCCTCCCCCGCTCTCCCCTCTCCCTACATTTATCTGTTGGCCTTGATTTGGTAGTGGCAGCTTGTCAGGGCAGCTGTCTGTCTGCAGCCTCCGCTGCCTGTGGGGCTCTGGTATCTGACTCCTTAACCAAGGATCTCCTCTGGGATCTGCCATGGGCAGAGACAAGACAGGAAGGCACAGAGGAGCCCCAGCTCCCAAATTGCGCATGCCCAAGGGTGTTCTGCTTGTACAGTCATCCAGAAGGGCCTGACTGGCAGCACAGGCCCAGTCCAGAGCCCGAGGGCAGTCTGGAAAGACTCCCCATAATTCAAGCTCTCAGGGGAGGGTGACAAGGTAGGGAAGGTAATGGGGCACGGAGGGACAGGCCATTTCTCTGTCTGGAGGGGAGGACAAGCTAGGCTTGGTTCCTCTGAAATCTGACACTTTGGGTCCCTGAAACTCTGAGGATGGGTGTTTTCCCAGGAAGTTCAAAAGTAGAAAATGGGGCCTCAGTAAGCTGGTGCCTGCTTTATGACCTTCTCTCGGTGTCATGAGCAGTATAGCCAGGTCTGCTGGGCAGCGGTCTCAGGAGGACAGGCGACCGCCAGGGGGAGGGGTACACAGCTGGGAACTAGAGCCTGGGTGTCCTCGTCTTTGTTCTGGCTGTTGCTTTTCTCGCCTACTAGGTGAACTTGGGCAAATCATTTGACTTTGGTGGGCCTCCATCTCTGCATCTGCATGGGATTATTCTTGCCTTGTTTACAAGACTGCTCTGAGACTCTAGTGTAAGACTGTGAGATAGCACTTTTTTAAAAGATGCAGATAAAAGGAATTTCTATTAAGAGGGACTAACATTATTGAAAGGTAAGTGCTACACATTATTTCTTTTAATTAATCCAATCCACAGCACATTACAAGGCAAGTGGTATTTTCCCAGAGGCTGAGGTAGGCATAAGGTCATAGAACTCGTAAGAGGCCAGCTGAGGTTCCATGCAGGTCTGAGATCAAGGCTGTTTCCTGCTACTACAAATGAAGGTTACCTTTGGGGATTTCCCCTTGGGGCCAACTCTTTCCTCTAAAACTTCCAGAAACAAAATATATTTGTTGCTAGCCAGGCCCTGAGAAGCTCACAGACTAGTTCTAGAGACTAGTATAGGACTGCTACTCTGAGTAGGGGAGAGGATTCTTTCTGCCTGGGGGCACTGGGGGTGGTGTCACTGGGAAGCTGAGTGTAGGCGGCTTTCGGGGACCTATATTGTCCTCTTAAAGGCCACTTTCTGGCCCATGGGTCAAGCCCCTTCACTGACAAGCTGAAACCTTGATAGATTCTCAGCCAGCAACCCCCCAGCCCTCCATGCTGCCACCCCCAACCCCCCAGCCTCCATGCCGCCACCCCAGCAACTCCCCAGCCCTCCATGCCGCCACCCCAGCCCCCAGCCCTCCATGCTGCCACCCCCAGCATGCCACCTCACTTGCTTCGTGGATCCGCCTTTCCTAGAGTTTACAAGGCAGAGCCTGTTCTGGGGCAAGCATCCAACGGGGTGAGGGGAGGGCGGAAAGCAAACAAGCCCGAAGTGAGGCCTGCCTGCCTGCCTCTGCTCCTGGTGCTCTCCTGCTCCCCCCCAGGCTGGGTCACTCCAGGGATCCCTCCTCCTCCTTCCCCTCAACACCTCACCACCCCAGGCACCATGCACAGTCAACCTCAGCTGCCTTCTCTAGTTTTCTTTCTCCTCTGAAATCTGTAGAGTCTGCGAACTTGCTAATGGTCCTAGAACCGTAGCCCTGGAAAAGAATGTTTCTAATCATTAGGTTCTGGCCCGAGGTTCCAGTAGCCTGTGAGCTCATCCTGGTACAGCGTGCCCAGTGGTCATCACTCTTTGGGCCCCTGGCAGTACTGGCTGAGCACCGGGAGGCTCTGCATAAATGTCCCTTTTGGTCTGTGTTCTAGCAGGGAGTCGGCAGATGGTTGGGGTTGGGGCGAGGACCAGGACTCTATGTTTCGGTGGGTCTTGGTCTCTGAGGACAGACTGTGAGTGCCCTTAACCCCCACTCCCAAGAGGGTTCTTGGATCGCCTGGAGATTCCCCACATTTGCTAGTTCACTCGACGTGATTTGTTGAGGACCTACTATGTGCTGGGTTCCAGAAATATTCAGATGAATAAAAAATAGACCCTGCCTTTTAATCTAATGAGGGAGGTAAAAAGGAAATAAATGGAGGCACATTGATAGCTGTTATTTATTGAGCACTTACATGCCAGACATGTGCCAGCCCTCTTAAGAATATATTATTTTATTAAATTTTCACAACATTCCAGCAACTTTCCATTTTACAGATGAGGAAATTGAGGGTCAGACAGGCTGGGAAGGCTGGTAAATAGTGGAGCTGGATGGGAGCTGAGCCGAGTCTGATTCCCACCAAGCTCCCGGGGAGCCGAGGCGCCCAGGAATTGACAGCTGAAGCAGCCAGTTTGGACGAGGAGGGCGGGCAGAGGGCCGGCGTGTGCAAGGCAGGCCTGGGTGCTCATGGATTCACACTATTCCCTTCACCCCAATGCCCTCCTGACCACTTTGCCCAACCGCACCCCTCCCTGCAGGCTCCACTTGCCTCTCTTGGGAAGCCTTCACAGGTAGCATCACCTGGCTGTGGCCACGAAATTGCCCCTGCTGCTCCTCAGAACCTCCTGGGCAAACTGCCAACTGCAGCTGTCTTGCCCTGATAGATCAATCAAGAAATACCCCGACAGGTACTTTCTGAGTCCTTCCTTGCTCTGCCCATGTATTATATGGTGCTCAGAGCCCCAGGCCAGCAGCTGATCCCAAGAATCATTTATGTATCTTCATCGGATTTTTTTAGCAGCTGATTTATCTTCTTAATTATGTTTAGCTTTAAGCTAATGTTAAAATGAGCTTGCATTAGATAATTTTCACTAATTAACACTAACTTAGTGCAGGGGAAGTTGTCCCAGAAGCACGCTGTGGGGCAGGGAAAAGCCGGCCGAGGTTCTTAAGAAGGATTGCCAGGCTCACTCCCTGGTGGATCACATACGGTTCTTCACAGCTGGATTAGTTGACCTTGCTCATGTGGGTACCGTCTGTTCTCTTTCTCTGGAGAGCCAGCCTGGGTCTCCTTTGTATGCCTCCTTCATCGACTTAGTTTGGGGCATGGGTGTCAAGAGCGATGACCTCATGGGGTCAGATCAACAGAGAATGAGCCCCAGTGGTACACAGCAGGGAGACATGACCCACAGGGTCGGCAGCAGAGCCCTGCACAGAGGCCAGGGGTCTGAGAGAGGAAGCAGCCTGGCTGGGCGGAATTGGGCTCCAGTGGCTGCCAGTGCAGCAAGGGAGCCTGGTGTTTAATGATGTCTAATTAGTGAGCCTGAAACAATCTAACATGGCTACAGACAGCTGGGGTGCCTCAGCTGACAAAGCACAGATGCCCTTCTCAGGGAGTGGGGGCAGCCTGGCCTCCAAGCAGAGGACAGGACCCCGTTGGTCTTGATTCTGCCCTGTTGATGGGCCAGGGCCCTGGTCCAAGCCGCTTCCTCAGCTCCCGGAGGGAAGCCCCCACCACAGAGGGATTCTGTTTAGTGCAGTTACTGCCAGTCAGGCTCTGTGCAGGCAGGAATGACAGGTCTCTGTCCTCTACACACACACACCCTCCATCAAGTGCTCAGACACAGGCCTAAACGGACCTGCATCCTGGGAGGGGCACACACTGCCCTGGGGGCTGGGGACAGAGAATGGTCCTGAGACAGCCTCAGAGAAGAGTGAAAGGGGGTCCTCAACTGGGAAAGGGCATTCCCATGGCCACAGGGATGGGGCCCTGACAACTTGAGTTAAGTTACCAGGGCTGAGGCTGCAGGTGCATTGGAGAACGAGATCTAAGAGTGTTTATTGTCGGGAAAGCCTGGGTTGGAAACACAGGGAGGGTCTTCGGCCAGGCAGAGGGCTTGATTCTATCTCAGTCGGGGACCAGAGTGTTCGAGTAGGGGAACGGCATGTTTAGGGTTGTTATTGGATCCACCCGCTGAGAGGAAGCATGATCAGGACTGTGTAACTCCATCAAGCTGCCGCTGAAGGCCAGACACTGCCAAGGAGGAAGGGCAGAGCTCGGCCACGGGGCGGGCACCAGAGCAGGTTCCCTCTAGGCGTTACTGCATCCCTTTGCATCCTCACCAGAACCAGGAAGCAGCCTCACTCTTCACGTGAACTTCACAGGGGTTAAGTAACGCCCACGGTCTCACCACCAGCATGGGACCCCCGACCTCAAAGTCTCAGCTTTCCCCACTGCAATAGGTTCTCGGACTAGTAGGGGGATTCACCCCCTACTAGTGCAGAGATTGATGATGCTTTTCTTGGGGCCTGTTGCAGCCTTATTCATGAAAGCAAGCCTTTGGGGTGTACCCAGGGCACTGAGGGCCCCTCCCCCAGCCCCAGAGTGGAATCGTTCCCGTCCTCCAGCAGCACCCGTCCTTGCCACCTAGGTTCCTGGAGGCCACATCCGGGCATTTCCTATTCTGGCAGCAGGTTTCCCCGGCAGCGCGTGCCGGCTCCTCTGGGTGCAGGTGTAGGTAGATGCTCAAGCAGCGCATTGTACAGGCTCTTAACTGGGCTGCGCTTCCCCTCCATTAGTTCAGTTGTGACCTTTCCGGAAGTGTAGTGTTGTCTCGGCTTTAATCAGCACCTGGGCTGGGCTTGCTGGGCATGGTGTTGAGCGAAGAAAAAACATCTTCATGTCTGAGCGGGTGGGCGCTCCGGCTGTGGGCTCCCTGTGGGCTCCCGGGGTGCTCAGCGCCCAACACTGGCTGTCTCCTCCCCTCACACGCCCTCCTCCAAAGCGAGGGCCCTTTGTAAAGGAAGCACCGGCATTTGCCCACCGCTCTGACAGGCCGAGCGCTGTGCTCCTTGCGCCACCACGTCATCTCATGTAAAACAGAACAACCCCTCGAAGAGGTCACCTCCCCATTTTAAAATAAGGAAACTCAGGCTTAGATTAAATGACTTACTCCAGGCCACACCAGCAAGAAGACTTTCCGCTTCCAAGGAATGTATTCTCTCCCAAACACCAGTCTGATCCATCCGCCACTTGAATTCAGAGCGCCTGAGGGCAAGGCACTGCCCAAGTGCGTTTTCAGGAGCCTGCAAAACCAGGGTCTCTGAGGATGGGCTGGGACCTGCACCCCCAGCCGGCACCCACCCCCCCACCCCACTCCCGTGAGCCCATATGTGCTAGCTGAGAACCACTGCCCTGCAGCCCTGATCCCTCTTTGGGGAGTTCAGAGGACATTCCAGTCTGAGAGGACTGGATCCAGGGACTGGCCTGCTTCTGCGCTCCATGGGAACCCAAAAGACTGCTCTCTGGTCCCAGACAAACTGACTCCCCTGAGCTGCCAGACAGATGGCCATTCTGGGAGGCTTCAGCTTGACCAGTCTGCCCCTCTGCTGCCCTGGCGTGGGGAGTCCCGTCCTCCTGTAGCAAGTGAATTTAATGGCTCCTGGCAACTACACAGCTTTTTCCTGAGATTTTGGGAGCATGATCTCATCTGTCACTCCCGCAGATGTGGGAGGAAGGCAGGGCAGGCATGAGAGGTCAAAGTCAGGCCCCAGGCCACCTAGGTAATTAGTGGGAAGGCAGGGCCTGGGACCTCCCCTGTGCCTCGTTGGGTTCCCTTCTCTTCCTCCCCAAGAAGAAGTGACAGCCAGCCCTGTGATGAACAGGCTTGGCTGTGGCCCCTTGCTTTTTCCCCACCGTGGAGCTGGGTGGGAAAGGGGTGGATCTTAGCCAGCACAGCAGCCACAGCTGTTCCAGGCCCTAGAGCTCCACGTCAGCAGAGCTGGGAAAGCAGTGAGGAAGAGGGTGGTATTATCCCCAGCAATACCGATGCATCCCGGTTTTGTGTCACCAGAGGTAGCTTGGGATCCTAGCCAGAGTAGATCTGTCCCCAGAGCCCGCTGTGACCACATCATCTGGGGGCGATAGGTGCAGATTAGTCAGAAGCCCGGCCTTTCGTCCCACCTCTGCCAAGACCCAGCTGGGTAACTTAGCCTGCGGACTGGGCATTAGTGGTCCGGTTTTCTCCGAGCTCTGAGATTCTGCACATCTGGAATGCCCTTCAGTGCAGGAGCCAAGTACAGAGGTGCAGCCTGTGCCCTTTAGGCAGGCCTGGCCAAGGGGCTTTTGGAGGCTGATATGCAGCCCATGCTTCACTTACTGGCTTGTGTCCCATCACAGACAGAATGACACACTTGTGGAATTTGCACGAAGGCACTTACTGTATGTGCGAGTGGCAGCCCGGCCTCCTGGCCTAATGTCCTTGGTGTGGACTTCTACCCGCTGGCTAAATACTGCCCTCACTCATGGGCTGTCTGCTCCTTCAAGATCTTAGGTGGGTGATGCAGAGGCAGAGAGTCCGGCGGCTCAGGCAGCAGTCCCAAAAGGAGCCAACTTATTTTCCCTTCCCTGCACCCCTAAGGGAGAGCTTCAACTCACTCTGCCTTCCAGCAAGATGATCCAACCAGGAATCTTACTCAGCCTTTTTTTTTTTTTTTATCTCCACCCCAGTGCCTTGTCTTTAATGAAATAAAAGAGGTAACTGCACAGCTACTTCCATACCCAACAAATAAAACAATAGACATGAAACTACTTCCATTTAGACATTCATTCAACAAACTGAGAACTGATTTTGTGGGATGTCCCCTGAGGGTAGGGATTCTGAGAGAAATTAAGTGATCCCTGCCATTCAGGAACCTATCACAGCCCAGGAAGGGACAGCAGCTGTCACAGTGAAGTGTCATGGAGCTCTGTTGTTTGCTGAAATGCAATGTGGGCAGGAAAGGGGGAGCGGCGGGCATTATTGGGTAGGGAGAAGTTCAGGAAGTTCTTGGCCATCTCAGAGATGCGTAGATGTTTCACGGAGGAATGGAAGGGCCGGAACCAAAGGACTTAAAGCTGCCTGGTATGCGTGGTGGTTCTCAAAAGGTGTGTGTGGGGGGTGGAGGGGGTGATCCAGTTTTGCCCCAGAAGACATTTATCAGTGTCTACAGACATTTTTTTGGTCGTCACCACTCAGGGTGATGCTACCGGCATGCTGCTAAACATCCTGCAATGCACAGGGCAGCCTCCCACTCCGCCGCAACAAAGAGTTGCCAGCCCTAAAAGGTCAACAGTGCCGAGGAACCCTGTGTAAGCGAAACTGTAGGTCATTCTGCAGGGCAGAGAACAAGGGGCAGAGATGAGGTGGCCCAAGACGAGGCAGGGTAGGAGGGCCTTCAAACACCAGGGTAAGGATCTGGACCTGTCGTAAGGGCTATGGGACCCACTGGTTCACAGGTCTCTTGTTTTGGGGGGATCACTGCTGCAGAGAACAAACTGGAGCACAGAGATGAGGGAGGAGAAACTAGTGAGGAAGCTATTCCAGAAGTTCTGGAAGAAATGAGGGGCCCTGAGCCAGGGCAGCGGTGCAAGGGGAACAGACAGGAGCTGACCTGGAGAAGGTGCATGGAGGGGATGGGACCTGCTGGGTCCCGGGACCCCCTGGGTTTGGCGAGTGGGGAGAAGGGGAAGGCCAGTGGACTGGGGCTTCTGGCCGGTGGGATTGAGAGGATGTTGACTGTGGAGGGGGCTGAGCATCCAGCTAGGTGGGGTCATCCACACACGCCGGGGGTGCCAGTCTAGGTTGTCTTGGGCAGAGCTGCCGTGGAGTGTGCGGGCAAGGAGCCGTTCTTTTCCTCATTTCTGAAATCGAATGGTGATCAAGGAGTGGAGAAAGACTCCGCAAAGCCGGCAGTTTAATTAGAGGTGAATGACGGCGGGAGGGGAGTTCGGAGTCTCCCTCGCCCACCCTCCCCGCCCCCCGCTGGGGCAGGATATCAAAGCAGGAGATGTGAAGCTAAGCAAACACGCGAGGACTACTGCAGCTTCAGAGCCTCTTTGCCAGCGCCTGCGACAGCTTCTGAAAACTCCTGCCGCCTCGAATTAACCTCTCTCCGCGGTGCCGCGTATCAGTGGGTAACTGGGTAAAGGACGCGGGGAGCCTGCCGGGAGGAGGGGGTGCCTGTGCTCTCCTGACCGAGTCCGCCTCCCCGGGTTCCACGCCTGTGCCGTCCTTCTTTTAAAAAGCGATTACCCACTGGCCCCGGGAGTCTTGAAGCTGGTTTCGTCGCGGAGGTTCAGGGGCGCATTAAACACCCGAGCAGAGCGAGTGGGGAGCCGGCTGTCAGGCTGGGCCCTCGGAGACCAGAGCGGAGACCAGAGCGCAGAGTAATTATCACTTCTCCTCCGCCACGAGATTGCAGGAGTCAGCGAGCAATTGATATTTTTTTCCTACTACAGATATTTCATTGTTTAATTGGTAGTGACAGAGATGGCTGGCTCGCATCCAGGGGTGCCACAGAGCGAGCCTCCTGAGAGCCTTGGCCCTGGGGGCCCTCAGGACTCCTGGCTCCCTCCAGTTTGAGATCTAAGATCACATCCTTCTCAGGTGGGGGCAGGGCGGTCGGCTCCCTGCTTGCTCTTTCAATCACAAAGCAAAAGCAAGGGTGTGAATCCAGAATCACCTCTGTGAGCTGGTCAGGCAGTCAATCCTCAGGGGTCCATCCAGTGAGAGTTGACTCTAAGCTGGTGGCTGTGGAGAGCTTGGAAATGGGCAAACCACAGACTCTGGCCTCAGACAGCACTTGGGAGATAAGGCATCAGGAGCCCCACGAGACCCTGGGAAGCCGAGTTCTGAGGGGATGAGGCCTGAAGTGTCACGTTAAAACCCTCTGAGATCTGTCCCCAACCCAGTCACACCTTCCTTGTACCTAGCCCCAACTGTTCCAGGAAAACCGTTTGTTTCTTTGTTTGCTTTGAACCTCAAGTACAGATCTGAACATGAACCTGAGGTTCATGGTCCACGGCCACCATCAATCCGCAGAAGGCCCCTCTTATTTTACTTTCTCTTTTCTCCTTCTATAAGCAGCCACCCAAATGTATTCGACATATGTCCTTGGACATGTCTGTATCCTTAAAAAAAAAAAAATGCAGTGTTATTCTGTGTAGTTCGTTTTTATTTCCATAATGGTATTAGGTTGTAGATCTCACCCTTTAATATTTTGAATCAAACTATCCATTTTTAGAGGAACCATCCAAGCTCCGCATGTGGAACTAGTTCGTCGCTGCTGTCCACCACTCTGTCGTGTACATTCCTCACATTGTCCATGCCCATTTTTCTAGAGGTGGACATTAAGTCGTGTCTAACTCTTTGCTATGCTAAAAGAACCTGCAGTGAATGCCTTTGTTCCTGCCCCCTTTACACACCCGTGCAAACATCCCAAGAGGCTCCCTCTGGGTGCACAGCCAAGAGTGGCGTCACCCGCTGTGGTTATACACACCCTTAAATCCACTGAGCCGTGCCCCTCCCTCTGAGGAAGAGCTTCCCCACCCCCACCCACGTGTTCCCTGCCACCAGCAGCCTTTTCATTTCCTTGCTTTAATTTGAATTTTTCTGATTGTTAATGAAGTCTGCTTCTCTTTATATACTCATTAGACGTTCAGGTATCTCCTCTAAGAATTTCCTGCTCATATCCTTTGCCCATTTTTCTGATTGGCTTTCTGTCTTTTTTCTTGCCAATTTGCAGGGATCCCTTGTTTATTATTAATTCCTTTCGGTTGTAGACACTGAAGATATCTTCTCCCTATCACGCATCAGTTACTTTTGTCTATGGCTTCTTTCCTTGAACAAAAAATCCCTAATCTGTCAAAAGCATCTTTTACAAGTTTTTTATTTACCTTATGATTTGTGCTTTTGGATTCTTAAGAAATTCTGTCTTAGGTCATGAAGATATTTTCCTACATTTCATCCATTCCTTTATTAGTTTTATCTTTCACATGTAGGCATTTAGCCTACCTGAAATTCACCTTTATATATGGTGTGACGTAGTGATCCACATTATTTTTCTCTAAGCCAGTTGTCCCAATAGCATCTACTAAACAGCAGCCTTTCTCCACTGAATTGCGTTTCCGCCTCTGTCAGATTGTGTGTAGGTACATACGTTTCTGTTTTCTCTATTTGTCAGTCCCTTAGTACCATAGTGCCACAGTTCTTATTACTATTGCTCTGTGGTGTGTCTTACTACTGTCTGGTAGGACAAATGTCCCCTTTTAGCTATGCTTTTTCAAAAATGACTTAGCTTCTGTGGATCTTTATTCTTCCTCACATCTTAGAAGTATTTGAGTTCCTCCAAAAAATTTACTGAACTTTCATTGGAATTGTATTGAATCTTATTAATATGGGGAGAATAGGATTTTTTAAATATTAAATCACATTATCCATGAACATGATTTTTCATTTATTCACCTATTTTAAAAGGTCTTTTAGTAGACTTTTATAATTTTCTCCATAAATGTATCAGTTCCTAAATACTACATGCTTAAGTAGCAATTTTGAATGGATCTTATTTTCTGTTTTTTAGCCAATTATAGCTGTAATAGAAGAATGCTATTGGTTTTTGTAAGTTTTTCTTGTATCTGGCAATCTTGTCGAATTCTTCTATTAATTCTAATAGTTTTTCCCTGCATTCTATTGGATTTTCTATAAAAATATCATCTCTAAATACTGATAGTTTTGTCTCTTCTAACCTTTCTATGTCTTGTTTCTTTTCTTGTCATATTGCATTAGTCAGGACCTCCAACACTGTCGAATAGCAGTTGTGATAGTATTTTTGACTTGCTCGAGACTTCAAAAGTTTCTCTTTTGAAGTGGGTTTTTAGTAAATAGCCTTTATCAAGTTAAGGAAGGTTCCTTCTATTCCTAGTTTTTTGAGAATTTTAATCACAAATAGGGATCTGGTGTTATCAAGTACTTTTAAAAACCTGTGAAGATAATATATGATTTCCACTTGACACCATAAATGTTATAAATTAAAATGATACATTTTTGATGTTGAATCACTCTTACATTTCTAGGATAAGCCTTACTTGATTGTGCTATATTATGTTTAATTCACTTTTAATGACTTACCCACTGATGAATTTTCAAATTCATCAGTGTATCAATGGTCCTAATATTCTTTTTACCATTTTTACTATTTCTTAAATCATAAGAATTTCTTTAAAAGTAAAGATGCCTAGTTATTTCTCCTTTCACTCAGTATTTTATTTCCACCTCTTCTGTTTTTGACATTCTCGCTAGAAGTTTGTCTATCTTGTCTAGTCTTTTTAAAAAGTAAGATTTTTATTTGATATTTCCAAAATACATGACCAGCTGTCCCAGCCTCTGTCAGATTGTGTGTAGCCAGCATGATACAGTGAAATGAAAACTCTGGAGTCAGACGGACCCGAGTTCAAATCCCCGCTCTCTTGCGTGCCGTGTGACCTCGGACACATGACCCTCGGACACATGACATTGCCCCTTTGCCCTTACTTCCTCATCTGTAAAATGAGAATAACAACCCTCTTCATTGTAAGGATCAAATTAGAAAATTTACCTAAAGCACGCGGAACAAAGCGAGGCCCATTAAACGTGGCGCATGTCAGTCCCTGTCCTGAGTGCCATTGTTCATGCCGTGCTCTTTGCCTGAAACGCCCACCTCCTAGGCCCCTGCTAGCCCCTGTAGCGCCTGTGTGCAGTTTAGAAAAAGGCGTGCCTTCCTCAGGCCGGCCCAGTTCCCACTCACCCCCTCAGCGCCCATGTGCAGGGCACACCCTGCACACCCATGCACAGCAGCTCTGCCCACTTTCTTGCTCTCGATTTTCTTCTCCGCCCATTTCTCACGGTGCCCAGGCTGCCCATTCTTCAGGTTTCGGCTTCCTCGCTGAAGCCTCCCTTATTCTCCCCTGGCTGGAAGTAATCTCTCTCCCTCCATCCTTCCTTCCTTCGCCTCACCACCCCTGAACTCACATCACATGTCATTCGTACATCTCTTAAGGCATTTATCTCATTTTACCTTGTGTCTTAGTTATTTTGTGCAAATGTGTTGTCCAACTGGATTAATCCCTTGAAGTTAAGGATTATAGTTTATTTGTCTTCAGATTCTCCCTCTGCCTGGGTTCTCAGTAAATGTTACTTGTATGAATGATTGAGTATTAAATGTAGGAGCTAAGCAGAGCTTTATATAATATTGTGTAAATGGCGTTAGGAGGGAGGGTTCTTTAGAGGCAGGAGTAATGAGTAGTAGGGCTCATGCCTGAAGGTGATGACGATGATGATGGTGGTTATGATGGAGGGTACCACTTAACTGAGCTTACCATTTGCCAGGCACTGTGCTAAGTGCTTTCACAGTTTATCTCTCTAAGTCCTCACAGCAGCCCTTTGAGATAGGTGCTACTATTAGCTCTATTTTGCTGCCAAGGAAACTGGGGCTCTGATGAGTCAGCGGTGGCTTGGTGCCCCAGGCCTGGTCTGCTTGACTTCGGGGTTTGGGCTTTCAGTTAAGATGACAAGCAGATGCCCTCAGCCACACAGCAGCCACCATTTACTGAAGACTCGTTCCATACCAGACATTGTGTTCATGCTTCTCAGGCATTATCTCTAATCCTGAAAAGTGTAGGTTATCTCCACTTTACAGATAAGGACACTGGAGGCTCATTGAGATTAAGTGACTTGCCTAAGGTCACATAAATGGAAAGCGATTATAACCAGATCTCTCTCACCTCAAAGCATGCCTTCTCCTTTGCATCAGCGGCACGTTGCTTGGGGCCAACAAAAAACTCTTACACTGGAGTGGAGGAAGGTTTGTGTGGAAAAATGCAGGAAGCTAAGATCAGAAAGGCAGATCTGTGTCGGGCTGCAGAAGCCTTCCGTCCAGCACAGATAATCACTCCGTCCACATCCTCACTTCTGGAAGCACAAGGCTTTGCCCTTAGCTTTGCCCTTAGGAAAGCTGCAGGGAGATCAAAGCACCTGCCGAGAAAGGGGTGTCTGAACAGATCTAAGACTTGCGGAAGTGAGTCCATTCCTCACCTCTCAGTGATCATATCTTCTTGAGCCTGCTTGTCTTCCTAGGGCACCAGGACCAGCTGTCTTCGGCCTCCTAGATCTGCCCTGATAGGCTTCTGAAAAGCTGCTGCAAGATCCTGGGGCGGGGGGAGGGGTTGTCAGGGATGGCCTGCACCCTCCTAGGTTCCCAGAGCAGAAAGCCCGTCTCTGCTGGGCTCAGCTGTGCTCAGGGACGGGTGTGGATATGGAGAATCCAGGGGAGGTGCAGATGGGGTTTTTGACTCTTAGTCCTCTCTGGGCTGAGATATGTCTCTATAGGTGTGTAGTCACCATGGGCCTCACCAGTGCCCTTCTCCGTCCAGGTCATTGCTGTGGTCATGGACCTCTTCACCGATGGAGATATCTTCCAAGACATTGTGGATGCCGCCTCTAAGCGCCGGGTCCCCGTGTACATCATCTTGGACGAGGAGGGCGTGAAGTATTTCCTGGAGATGTGTTGGGGCCTGGAACTTACTGACTTTCGTATTCGGGTAAATTATACCACCGGTGGGGGTAGCAGGAGATGAGACAGGGACTGCCTCTGCCCTTTTCTCTGCCTCCTCCCCAGTTCAGGGGCTCAGGCGAACAAGATCTCAACCCCTTGCCTTTTGTCTGAAACCTTGCCTCCTGACCTGATAACTCTGAATTACACACCCGGCTTAAATTTTATCCGAAGGCTGCTGAGGCTAAGGTGTCAGCTCTGGCCCAGTCCTGGGGTGCGCTCTGACCCTGCAGTCACTGTCAGGGTCAGAGCTAGGGCTGTGCTTCTCCTCTAGGGAGATTTGGGAGCAGGCAGGAACCACTCTGAGCTTATCCACACCCAAAGCAATATCTGCTGACTTCTTCCAGCTCTCTAAATGGAGCTCCACTTGTCAGGCAGCAGGAGGCAGAGTCTGGTGCCAACAGGAGCCAGCAGGCCCTTAGGTCTCACGGACGAGAGGGCTCCTCCTCTGCCCAATCAAAGACGTAGCTCAGAGCCCTGTGGGCCCCAACCTGAGTGATAGCGCCTTTCTCTTCTCAACAGAACATCCGTGTCCGCTCTGTGACGGGCGTTGGCTTCTACATGCCCATGGGGAAGATCAAGGGGACTCTGTCATCAAAGTTCTTAATGGTAGATGGTGAAAAAGTAGCTACTGGATCTTACAGGTGAGTTGGACCGGGTCTGCGTGGGGCCTGGGAGGCCTTTATTCATGATCACAAGCGTTCATGGTCAGGAATGTGCCAGACGGGAGCCTCTGTGGTTGTGAGTTTAAGAGGCCATGTCTGATCCAATAACAAAGAAGAGCCTCTTGGCCCGTCCCTTTCCTCAAACTTTGTAGCTACTGGATCCTTCCAGAAACAGGGTCAATTCTTACCGGACGTTAAGCGCAGCCTGCCTTCCGTGGTCCACAGCAAATGGTTGCACGTTGAGGATAGTTGTTAGGCGGGACAGGCAGGAAGCAGAATGTATCAGATCTGGGAAAGAAATACTAGGGTGCGGCCTGGAAGGAATGCCTCCCGCATCCCGATTCAGAAGTAAATTACCAGGAACGTGATATGTATCTGTTCAGCATCTGCCCTAGGTGCGGAAAAGAGACCCGGGCACCTAAAACAATAAATGGTATACTCTTACGTGGTTAAAGTATGGGGTTTTGTAGACACTAAGTGCTCTAAAAATTCAGAGAAGAGCCAGTAAGGAATGGATTGATATTAACAATAGTAGCAGCTACAGTAACTATTTATTATATGTGTGTGTCGTGCCAGCTACTCAGCTAAATGTTTTGTACACGTTATTTCACTTGAGCCTCAAGACAGCCCTGTGAGCCCCTTTTTACACGGCACACGGGGCAGAAACTCGGTTTGAATCCAGGTCCGACTTTTCACACGCTTGCCTTGCACCCACTGCCTGCTTTCTGCATTCAAGGTCAAGACCTGGGAAGAAGGGAGATTGGCTCAGTGGAGGGACAGCACCCCAGCTCAAAGGCCGGGCAGCAAGGAGTCCGGCCTCGGTGGTGGATCAGGCTGAGGCGGGGGTGGTGGGGTGTTGAGATGGGCTTGCCAAAGGGCTGCTGGCAGGACAAGGCCACCAGCTTGGGCACATGTGTCTTGCTTTTCTGTCCCTGTGTTCCCAGGTTCACCTGGAGTTCCTCCTATATAGACAGGAACCTTCTGCTCCTCCTGACAGGGCAGAACGTGGAGCCCTTCGACGTGGAGTTCCGGGAGCTGTACGCCATCTCCGAGGAGGTGAACTTGTACCAGCAGCTCGGCCTGGCTGGAGGCGCAGGCAGGCTCGGCCTCAACTACTCCTCCACCGTGGCGCGGAAGCTCATCAACCCCAAATATGCCCTGGTGTCCGGCAGCCGCCACCCGCCGGGAGAGCTGATGCGCTGGGCCGCCCGGCAGCAACGAGAGGCTGGCGGCAGCCCAGGCGGACCGGAGGAAGGTAGCGGAGGTGGCGAGTCAGCCCGGCGCCTGGAGAGCTTCCTGCATGACCTGGTCACGCTGGAGCAGGTGCTGCCCCCCGTGGAGCCCGTGCCCCTGGGAGAGCTGAGTCGGAAAGGTGGCAAGGTGGTCTCTCACCTGCACATGGACCTGAAGCCCCGAGAGGCACTTGTCCGAAATGGCAAGGGAGAAGCTGCCAACGGGGAGGCCGCCGCCGCCAAGGAAGGCAAGCGCTTCAGCAGGAGGTTCTTCAGCAGCAGCCGACGGGCCAAGAGGCCTGCAGCGTCCAACGGCGTGGCCAGCTCCCTCGCCACCGAGACCTCTGCCGAAGTGGACTTTACGGCGGGGAAGAGGCTCAACGACGGCTCCAGTGCCAACGTCTCAGGTGAGTCCTCCCACCTCGGGCCCAGGGCTCCCCAGGCCGCTGGGCCAGATGGAAAAGCGTTGCCTCATATCTGCAGAAAGGCAGCTTGCTGGCCTGGCGAGAGCAGAGCCCTGGGGTCAGGCGGTTCTCAGTTCCCAGTCCGCTCTGGCGCGTCTGCTTCGTGGCCTTCGGCCAGGCAGCACAGCTCTGAGTTTCCCTTCTCTCTTCTCTGAAAGGGGAGAATAATGGCTGCCTCGCCCAGCTGTTCTGAGGGGCTAAGTTGCTCAGAGCAGAGCTAGGTGTGGAGCAGTCCAGAGCTGACATTACTGCTACTACAGTCTTAGAAAGTGTCCCCTTCGCAAATGAAGAATCAGAGGCACGGTGCAGCCGAGGGGCGGGGCTCAGGCTCGACCCCTGCCCCTGAGAATAGGGCCCGTTCTCGCAGAGCTTGTTCCTTGTCGGGATCCAACGTGGTCGAACACACCCCACCCTCACCTGTGCCCCACCAACGCCCTGACCCACTTTCCTCGTGTCTGTTGTGAACAGTTTGCCTTGGTTCCTCCCTGTGTTTATTTGATAAGTGGTGTTTGCTGTGCTGCTTACCTCTGGGAGAGCTTGTTCCTGATGGTGTTATCTTTCTAGCTGTCTCTCTGGGATCCCCTAGAGGTCCTGGCCTTCATCTCTTTCTCTGGAGCAGCCTCCAGCGCAGCCTTTCTGGAGGCTGGCGGTGACAGCCAGGGCTCCTGCCGGTGCCTTTTCTCATGTCAGCATTTCTGAGTCCAAAGGATGTCCATGTTGGGATTTTTCCCTCAGTGGCTGTGGGGCTTGGCAGCAGTGAGCCTGGGCTCCCTCCCTGGCCAGTTAGTGATGGCGGGACCTGAGGGCCTGCCCCCAGGCAGCCTGAGCACTTCCAGGACCCCCACATCCCCCACAGCCCCAGCTTTGACCTGATGGGGAGCGGCTTGAGTGAGGGGATCATAACCGTCTTCACCTCCACTGAGTCTACAGCCCGAATGCAGAGCCTGACACACTCGGTCTGTGCTCCTAAAAGTGAGGACGGGCCTCGGAGTCCCCGTGAACCTGGGCATAGCAGAAGCCCGAGTGCCGTGCCTCTGTCAGGCCAGGAAGCATTTACTGAGCACCTCCACGTGCCAGGTCCTTCACGCAGAGCTTTCTCTCCCCTGGGCCCTCACAACGACCTCTGTGGTGGCAGGTGGAAGCTCAGGAAGGTGAATTTAGTGGTCTCCTGGCACAGTAAGTGGTACTGGAGCCAGGACTCAAACCTGTGTCCTGTCAGGGAAGAGCGGCTGGCCCTGTCTTATTCCCCCTGGGCTCCCTGGCACCCCAACACCAGATGCAGCTCTGTACCTCTCGTTTGGAGGGAGGGTTGCCATGGAGAACACCTGGCAGTGGAGGGAGGGGGAGGGGTGAGCCCAACCACGAAGGGTGCCATTTCCCAGGTTCTGATGGAGGTGGAGTGGGAGCTTTCTCTTTCTTCAGCCCCTCACCCTGAGGTGCTGTTTCCATAGAAACAAAAGGCCCTTTGTCTTGTCCCTTCCTGCTGCCTTCCGTGAGTCTCTCAGCATCCAGTTCCCCTGCTTGGACCACTTGGACAGTTGCTGCCACTGAGTGTTTGCACATAGCGCCCAGGAGCCCACCAAGCAAACCCGACTGTGCCCTGCGGAAACCCCTCTCCCAAGCACCCGGCCCCCCGAGAGAGAGGGAGAGAGGAGAGCGAACTCGAGAGTCACATAAAGTCAGAAGGTGCAAGGGGTGCCCAATGAGATCACCCTGTTCCTCTCCAAGCTTCAGAAGAAGCAGCGGCCTCGTCCAGCACTGCCTCTGCCCACCTGAGTGGGCACCCAGTACCCGAGGGCCTGAAATTCAAGTCCTCAAGGAGACCTTTCTCTCCCTGCTGTTTTCCTCCCTCAAAGGCAGGGCAAGGAGCAGGAACTCCTCTCCCCAAGGGCCTTTTCTAGTGGCCTCCAGCTGAGTGGCCTTAGTGCTTCCTCCGGGTCACTAGGACTCTGTGTGCCAGAGGGTCAGGCTCCTGCCAGCACAGAGGCCCCCAAGGCTGGCACTACTAACCCTAGTGCTGTCACCTGGGAGGAAATGACTTTGCTGCTGCCTGAGGACCCCGTCATCCAGAGAAAGGCTCCCCATCCCGCAGCGAAGGTTCAGACCATCATCAGAACAGGCATCCAGGGGTCTCAGCTCCCGGTACCTTGCTCCTCACTACATGGACACACCCTTCTGCCTCCCCAGGCTGTTTCCTGGTTGAGAAAAAGAGGGCTGAGCCATGAGAGATTCCGAGGTCCCTTCACGCTCCGATTCTGACTCTGGCCTTTCTGTCTCTGCTGCCTTCTTGTCAAGGGAGAGCCTAGGCTGATGACAGGGTGGGCGAAAGAGAGAGAAATAGAAAAGCTAAGCGCTGACAGCCTGTAAAATTGCTTGATAAGAAGTATATAGCTGTCAAACAGCATGCAAATTTTTGCAAACCCGAGCGCGGTCTTCCTGAGAGCTTTCAGAAATCCCTTCCTTTAGGTCTGGGATCCAGCGAGCTGCTGGGCTGCCTGGCGGTTTGAAGGCTCACGGCCCCCTCTACTGGCAGAAGCCAAGCGCCTTTTCCTGCTGGTTTCTCTCTGGGCTGAGACCTCAGCACCTGGGCAGAGCATCCGTCCAGTAGCTTGAGACAGGCCGTCTGGGGCAGAGATCTCAACCTCCGGAACAGAGGTCACTGGAGAGTCTTGTTAAAATGCAGCGGGGAGTCTGTGCCACTGGGCTGTGCTCAAGGATGTGCATTTTAAACAAGTGCCCCAGTGTTTTCCATGTAGGGGTCCCTGAAGCCACAGATTACTGTGACACTCAGACAAGGCCCTGCCCTCAGGGCTGGTAGGAGGGTCCAGGTAATGTCTTGAAGCCCCACCCAGCTCCCCCAGGGAAATCACTGAGAAATGGCCAACACTCTGAATGCGGTGAGGAGAAGGAAGAAAGGCACAGGCTTTCGAGCCCCTGGCCTGTGCTGGGTACGCACGGTGCTAAGTGCTTCCACACGGAACTCTCAGCCACCCTGCCTGATGGCATCATTTCACAGACAAGAGGTGAGCCCCTGTGTCCCTGGTCACACAGTGAGAAAAGGGCAGCACAGTCTCCTGCCGGCCGCCCCCCCGCCCGCCCCCGGGGCCTTGCGCAAAGCACTGTGGCTGTCCCTGAAAGGCAGGGTTGGCCCCGTTTCCCTACATTTTTATGGACCGACTCTCCCCTTGGTGTCCTACCAGCAGAGAGGGTGAGGAGAGTGGTCACTGCCTTCCAAGGTCCTCTGGGCCCATGCTGTTTTTCCCTGGATTCTTTGAGGTGACTCCAGTGGCAGTCACCTTTCTAGAACTCTCCTGGGTTCCCCCGATTTGTGCTTGGACAAGACACCGTGGCCACTAATGTGGTCTGGCTTCCAGTGATGTGGCTGCTGTGCTCCTGGACTTTAGGCTTGCCTGTGACATCCGTTGGGGCTGGAGGTCCCAGATCTCTCTCTCCTGCAAATCTGGGTCCCTATCCAGGACGGAAAGTTGGGGATGTGCTCCTGGGGTTCAGAGCTCCATAAGGGACCTGTGAGCCCCCAGTTGCAGGGTAAGTCTACTCAAGATCTGTCTTAGTCAAGGCAGTCATTGTCGCTCCTGAGGAGTGTGGGTCAGGCCCCACAGCTGGTGTCTGGAGGCTGCGGTCTGGTGTGATAAGCCTGAACACCGTTTCCAGCTGGGGTCCCAGTCACATAGCATAGGTGAGGGGAGCCGAGCGAGCCTCCTTCAAGGGACTGATCCCACTCGGCTCTAGAGAAGAGGCAGGCGTGCTTGTTCTTGTTGACAGATGTCACATCCCCCTACCATCCTGGTTTCTCTTGGGGCTTATGTTACAGCTGGGTGAGTGAGGTGAGCGAGGGCACATATGTCACCCAATCAACATCTATTGATGCTGCGATGCTGCTATTGTTGCTAGGGTTGGTGCACACCCTTGCGTAGCTTGCCACTGCCTGCCGGCTCATTTTATCCAACAAACGTGTGTGTGTGTGTGTGTGTGTGTGTCTGCAAAGTCGGCCCTGTGCCAGGCACTGTTCTCAGTCCCTGGTACAGCAGTGAACAAAACAAGCAGAGCCCTTGCCCCTGCGGAGTAAATACCATCCTGCAGAGTGAGAGTGGCGAGGGCAATGACCCTTTTCTAAAGGTGATCAGGAGGCCTCTTGGACCCAGGGGCATCTGAGCAGAGCCTCGAATGACCGGAGAGAGTGGACATCCAGGGAGGATTCTTCCAAGAAAGGGGAATGTGAAGCCCTGTAGGTCTTTGGCCGGGAATGTAAGTGTCCCCACCTACCTCTCTCCTCACCAGGCCTTGTCCCTTCTCGGGCCGTTACTCTGTGCTGTCTCCTCCCGCTTCCCACCCTACTTTAGTCTCACTCCCGTGTGTCTCCCCGTCGCAGTTTGCTTTTCCCTCATAAGCCTCCTCTGGACACCCATGCCACACATACTTCATAAAAAAAAAATTTTTGGCTGTTCATGGATGCTTCCCTATTAATCCAAGCGGATCTGCCTCGCCTCAGCTTTGCCAAACATCCGCACGTGGTGGGCGCCCCATCCGTGTGCACCGAACGAACGAGGAAACACAAAGAATGTTCCTTCAAACCATTTCTCGGCTTTCATCCAGCCCTACCAAACAAGTAGTGCGAGTCGGCATTGCAGCCTTCCCCGGGAAGGAGCGGGGCCGTGCGCGGCGTGGGGACCAGGCTCCCCTGGCGACCCGGCCGCAGCACCCAGGGTTTCTTTCACTTACCTGCCTCCTGCCTCCAAAACGCTGTTGCCTCCGGGGAGAAACTTGGTGTCTGCTCAGCTGGCCAAGCAAATAAGACGAGTCACTAAGGGGAGGAAGTAGGGATGGTCATGTCCATTGCAGCAGTGAGGGGACTGTGGGACAGCACAATGTGATCACTTCAGCACTGCTCCAGGGGCAGCCACAGCACTGTCATGGAAGATGACCGAGCTCCCTGACTGTCGGAGCCCTCTGTAAGGGGCATGCATGGTCTAACCTCTAACCTCAGCCTCCAAGGAGCTCAGCTGGACCCAGAAAGTCCCAAGGCGCGGTTAATGAATGGAGCAGGACAGTTAGGGGGGAAGGGGCCCCACTGGGGCCTGTCCTCATGTCTCTAGCTAATGGCTCAGGAGAAGAGGCAGCCACCACCTTAATTAAATTCACAGCTGAAGTGATATGAGAAGGTGGTGTGAGCATCAAGAACGGGCAGGAAATAACTCGGCAGCTTCCACCTGGGAGAAAGGCAGCCAGGGCGCCAGGAGGTTGTGGATCCAATGGCTGACACCTCGCAGGCAGGCCAGGAGTGTCAGCGTCTGCCTCGCGGCTCGCCCCTTCACACGATAAGCCCCAGAGCAGGAATCCAGCCAAAGGAGCCACCGGCCTCTGCTAGGGATTGATTGTAAAGGGAGAGGAAATGGATGGAAAGGGCCCGGGAAGAGAACTGTGCGTCTCTGGCCTGAGGGAACACAGTGTTCTCTCCCCCGTCTTTCTTCTAAATGAAATGTGTTCCCTCCGTCCTCGACGGTAACACCACCTCTCTAAGCCTGTGGTCCCTGCCGTGCTGCCTGGCTCTCGGTCAGCCTACGGACCTTACCGAGGCACAAGTTTCTCCTCTTCCAACCTAGGCAGCCTGCATGGCAGAGGAAGCCGTGAGTGGATTTGGAAGACCAGGTTCTGATGCGGACTGGCTCCAGGAGCTGGTGGCCCCGCTGTCCTCAGCTGTAACACAGGGCTGATGATACCTACTCAGAGTGAGGCCACCCGTGAGGATGACTGTGGTTGTGCTTTTGTAGACTGTGAGGCTGCATATGGTGTTAGCTACAGGTGAACTGCCTCTTGGCAAGACTTTTAAGTCGTTAACTGCAGTTGTTGCTTTAGAGTCTAGATCCCTCCCCACACCCCGCTGAGGTCAGGGGAGGGCAGATCCCTCGATGTCCCAACTAGTGCCCGTCTTGCTGAGGCTGCCAGGACAGGAGGACCTTGCCTTTTGCTTGCCTGGGTGGCCTACTGACCTGTTTCCAGATCAGCAGGCGTGGGCAGTGCACATGAGGGGCCGGAGGCAAGTCCACTGAGCACTTCACTTACGTCATTCCCTGCCTGTGTCCTTTGTCTCTGCAGGTAAAACAAGTCCCAGTCCTGCCAAGAACAGCAATTGTGTGATTTCCTGAGCTGCGGGCCAGCGGTGGGCAGGACCTGTGGATGACCCACTGTCATGTCTTGTGGAGAACACAGGTCAAACTCTATACTAGTTTGCACATCGGATCCCTACTGGCCTCCTGCCCAGCAGCCTCCATCCTGGCCTCAGGGCCCCTGAATCTGGGATGTGAGGGTCTACAGCATCTCAAGACAATCACACGCCTCCACAAGACCGTCGGTGGCCGGGCAGGGGTCACTCCTTGTTTACGTGAAGTGGAAGCTTGACTAGCGTCCGCTCTCCTTCATGCCTGACTCCCTCCCTCCACTGGCCAGCCTTGCCCTGCAGGGCCCCTGAGGGGGTGAGCCCGTATCTTTATACCTTAATGTGATAGGGTCTCCAGGGCAGCCCCACCCCCCCGCCTTCTCCTTCCTCGGGCTTCCTGGTGCTTCTGGTCCCCCCAACAGGTTTGATGGAATAAAAGGGAAGAGGACAAGGCTCTGAGCCAAGGATGCAGTCTTGCTCTAGCCTCAAAACTCAAGGTGGAAGATGCTAGGAGAGCTGGAACGCTGGCTACGGTGGCCTTCCTGGCCCTCCCTGCCGGCTCTTGCGCTAGACACTGACTGGAATGAGGGGAAGATGTCCCACTGGGAGCCAGAGCCAGGGGCAGAATTGGATGCTGCCATTTCCAGAGCCCTCGTGCTGAGGTCTGCTTTCCCTCGCTCTGCGCTGTCTTCGCCCTGACGGGTCCCAGCCCCCTTGGCTGTTGCCTGCTGCAAGCCAGTATGGGGGTTCTTCTAGTGCCTTTACCTGGGGCCGCTCCCCCCACTTAATGTGCCTTGATTTGCACCTCAAGACAGGGTGAGAGAGCTTGGCCAAGAGGTAGTTCAGGTGGTGTGGGGGGCTGGCCCTGTGGACAGGAGTGTTTGCCCTTCCTCCCACCCCTGAGGTGACCCTCAGTCCCCGTCACCAGCCAAGACTTGTGCCCCTTCTGTAGTTATGCTTCAGCCAAGGACCAGCCTTAGCCCCCTGCCAAAAGTCAGGCTGTGTTTGGGGCCCTCATCTCCCCCCACGCCCCAAAGAGCCCAATTGCCATGAGGCCGGGCCCAGAGACCAGCCTAAAATCACACACTGCCCCTACCCCACTTGTGTGACTGAGGTGTCTAAGGAGACAGATAGTGAATGCGCATGGCAGAAACTGCCAGACCGCAGGCTCCTCGGGCAGGACCCCTCAGGCAGCCTCACTGCCGAACCAAACTCTCTTCCTTGTGTTTTTCCTTTTGCAAAACCCCACGGCACCAGCTGCGCCTGGGGAAGGGGCCCAGATGTCTGTGAGGTGGCTGGCGCGAGAGGCCAGCAGGGGGCCTGGCTGTGCTGAGGAGAGCCAGGTGTCCTTTGAGGAGCAGGAAGTGGGACAACACAGCGCAGTCATTAGAGAAGAACCTCAAGGGTGGGGGAGGGGGAACCTGGTCCCCAGGGCCCCTCTGATCATCTTGAGGTTCACTTCTAAGGTGTCGGGGGGGGCATGGCATGGCAAGGGCCCTAACACGCCCCCTCTGCCCCCAGCTTCTGTGCAGATTAAACATTTCCTGGGAGGTGCCTCCTCTGCACCAAGGCCTGGCAATGTGGCATGTGCTTGTTCCGGAGGGGTAGGGAGGGGAAGTGGCTATGGGGTTGTTACACCTCAGTTGGAAGCGGTCACCTTGACAGTGTGGGACACAAGGTGGGTAAATTACAGTGGGGGAAAGGTCACCATCAATGGAGGGAGTGGGCACCTCTGAGGATGAGGGAAGAGGTGGGGGAGGGACCAGCTCCTAAGCATTTCTGTGAGGGATTCTCACTTTGTGCCTCCCCTGGGAGAGAAATGGGCCTCGGTCCCCCTCCTCCTCTCGCATCCCGAAGCGGGCCCAGTTTTCTCCCTGCCCTGGCGTGTAGGAGGATTCTGGATGGAAGTCGCAAGTCACTGCAGCCTTGGACCAGGCCTTCCTTCCTGCCCCAGTTCCTCCATGTGCAAGATGGGATTAGTCTCACTTCCTTCATAGAAATAAAGCGGATGGGAGACCATATGCTGAAGGGGAAGCAAAGCAGTGGAATGGGGAAAGTGCTGGCCTGCGAGGCTGCTACCCCTGCAGTCTGTTTCCTCCCCTTCCAGAGGTTGGGACAAGATGGCCTCCGACCGCCACCCGCCACCAGCCCTGAGAAGCTCGCAAAGAGATGGCAGTCCAGAGATTGCTGTGGATCTGCAAGTCCTAAAATGTGGGCCTGATGTTTGCTCGTCTGCCTGAGCTCCAGCCCTCTCCGTCCCGCCTCTTTGCTTCTCAGTTTTCAGTACGTCTGCCCTCTGTTCCAGCACCTGCACACACTTCACGACACAGTCTCATCAAATCTCGAGGGTACATCTGGCCTTCCCAGTTGGACGGCAAGTTCAAGGGTGGATCATGCCCTTGGTTCCTCTGCAGAAGCTTGCACAAGCTGGTAGCCTCGGGAGGGCCCTGCCCCCACCCCACCACCACCAGCAAGCTGCCCACTTTCTGAGTCCAGCTTCTGCAGGCTGAGCATCAGCAATTGGCACAGATGCTTGGGGAAGCCGACCTCACCTGGTGGCTTAACCCCCAGGGCTGCTGGCGCAGGAAGCACAGGACTCCTGCGAGGGGCCGGGAGGCTTTCCCTCGAGATTTGGCAAAACTCTCCACTTTCTTTTGTCAGCCTTCTGTCCTCAGGATGGTTAGTCCTATCCTTGATCCCTCAAGGGTGCTTTTAGAGAGCCTCTGCTAACACCACGGCCCTCTGCCTGTATAGAACCCTATAGAAAGTCTACAGGAAAAGGTGGCCTTGAGCTGTGGAGGAAATGGGCCAGGGAGGGGAGTGAGACTTTTTTTTTCTTTTTACTATGTTGCTTTTATCTTAACTTACTGAGCGCCTACTATATGCCAGTCACCGTTCTAGATGCTTTAGTCACCTGCAGGTTTCAAACTAAGAAAAACTTAGGAAAGAGCCCTTACCAAAATTAACAAAAAGTTGTCATATATGTGGGGACCAAGCCTCACAAAGTTGTATAAAGAACAGCGCAGGTCGTATCGTCCCCACCGTTCAGACGAGGAGGTACAGGTCTCTGCCAGAATTCCACATCATATAAGATGCAAGTCTCGCTATGGGGTTTCTAGTGACACTTTGGAGCCACAAAATTCTCTGTCAGGGGAGGGGCCATCCACATTGCAGGATGTTAGCAGCACCTCTGGCCTCTACCTATCAAATATCAGTATCTCCTCTCCGGATGAGACAACCAAAAATGTCTCCAGACAGTGTCAAATGTCCCTGGGGGGAGGGGGGTGGTCAAATCGCCCCAGTGGAGGAGGACAGCTCTCTCTTTTGCAGCCCTGGCACTGCAAAGGGTACTTTGATGTGCATACCCCACCCCCGCAAAACAGCGCCTTGTCCCAGAGGGGTTGACGGACTGGCCAAAGATTGTGCTTTCTGTGACTGACATGATAGCATCTTCCATCTTTATTCTAGTTCCCTTGTTAGCTCTGCACGGCTTTATACTCCCTGGAACAGGTGTGTTTATGTGCACACACCTGCCTTACTCCACTCAGCTTCCTGCCACACCTCCTCCCAATCTGTTCTCCTTCCTTCAGTCTCAGTTAAGTCCTGCACAGAAAGCACTACTGGACATACCCGTGTGTGCCCAGCAGTGTTCCCACCTCGGAAGGCAGCCAGGGCTGACAGCAGAGCCTTCCATGCTCCTCGAGTCAGGCCAGGTGGGAGTTGCTAGCCAGAGTATCACAACCACACTCTGAACATCGACCAAGCCCCCTCAGCAGCTAATTAGCCCTGCCGTGCACCATAGATACAGTTTATCATCTGGCTGTGCACCACAGCCAACCTCCCTGCCTAGAAGACTCAGCGGCTGTCACCGTGATCGGCTGTGCTGCTGTTTCAGTGGCAGGAGCTTCGATGCAGAACAGGCACCCCAGGCTCTGCGAGCTGAGCCAGCCCAAGGTTGAGAGAGTGTGCGAGGCAGCAGGTGCAGACGCGAGAGCAGCCTCAGGCTGAGTGATCGCTGAGGCGCCCCAAAGGCCCGAAGAAGTTAGGTAGGCCTGGACCTCCCGCCCCTCCCGGCAAACCTCCGCGCTCCCGGCTAGGAACGGGGGAAAGCCACGCTTCTGGATGCCCTCTCTGGCAGCACATGCTGCCGCCTGGCATAATAAGTAGCCCATTCTATCCCTGGGGTTCCTGAGCCTGAAGACCTGTGTCTGGTTAACACGTATCTGTTAAATGATTAAAAACCTGACAGTCACTTGATAGAATAAGCCAGGCTAATCAATGCGGGCAGTGTCGGAGTCTCCAGAATTGACAAGGACACTTTCAGTCTTGTTCCTGACGTCTGAGACATGTACCTAGAAGCCACACAGAATTCTGGTCTTTGCTATTTCATTTCTTAAAGACTGAGTTTATCCAAAGTCCTCCCCGATCGAATCTCTTCCTCTGGGAAAGCTCCTTTCAGCATTATGTCCTCAGCGGACAGTCTTCATCTCCCCATCGTTTGCAGACCGGGTGGGCTCAGGTCTCCAGCCCTCTCTGGCTGCACAGGGACGACCCTGTCTGCACACTTCCTTTCAAAAGGCTGTCACAAAAGCAGGGGAAGTGAGGAAATTTGTCCAGAGTCACCCAACAAGTTGTGGGAAAGGCTAGATAGAATCTGGTTATCCAGACCCTCCTAGAGCATTGTCATGGGACAGCCAGCCGGAGACAACTTTTCATCAGGAAAGTGGCTAGAAGTTAGGCATTGTCTGCAGCCTCTATAAAGCAGCCCCAGGAACAGATGCCCACATTGTAGGAGACGAGCTAGGACGCGCCATGGAAGGCAGCAAGTGCGTGGGAAGCCTGGAAGAGGAAAAGAGGAAAGGGCAAGAACAGGCTGAATGCCCGCAGCGGCCACAGTCCTCAGGGCACGAGCAAGGGGAAAAGCCATCCTGCGCTAAGAGCCAAGCACTGCGCCTCGTGATTCTCATCCCCCGCCTGCAGCTTGGACTGTCTGCCTCGGCTCCTCCTGGAAGGTCTTGGAAATGGGGCGATTGGACAAGGAAAGGCACTTTATCGCAGTGCTCTTCGTTTGTTCATTCGCTTGACGTTTACTGTGCACCAGGCCGGGGGAGGCGTGGTGAGCGAGGGAGGGCTTGGCAGGTGGAGTTAGGATGGTGTGGGGTCATGCCGCCTGCTACGATCTCAGCGGAGGCGAGGGGCGGTGAGAGGACAGTCTCAGAACGGGCAGGCTGTGGGGAGTAAGGCACGTAGCACAGAGGCTGACACATCGGGGGGCTCAGCAGCTCGCAGTGCTTCTGGGGGTGAGTTACGTCGGGTGCTTGACCAGTCCGCTCTTGGAGCATTCTCTCCCGGCTTCTCTCCTTTGCTCCCTCTCTGGGTACTTGCCACTTTCCTGTCGCATAGTCGGCATACAGGGCTAAATGTCCGTCCACCCAGAGGAAGCTTCAAGGCCCAGGTCTTGAAAGAAGGTGGAGAAAACCAGCTGAGGTGCCATGTGTGCGCTGCTCCACCTGGCACGATGCAGCCCGCGTTGTCCTCCTGCACGCCCATCCCCACCTCGACTCCGTAGGCTTGTTGGTTCCGGGAGCGAAAGAGGACCACAGTTTTATCTGGTTGTGCAAGAGTCCCACAACTGTTCTTGACATATAGTTTTGGGAAAAATGAACAATTTTAGCTTGTTTGCAGAATCCTTTGTATACAAAAAAAAAAAAAAAGGTTAAACTTAAAACAAAAAAAACGGTACATCCAGAAATCCTGCCAACCTTCGCCAAGCCTCTGGACTTCCCAAACCAGTCCCTGACCCTTCAGGCAGGTTCCAGCTGGACTGGGAAGAGATCCCGGCTGTTTTCTTAGGGAGGCGCCGGAGGCTGAAGCCACCATGGTGAAATGCTGACATCTTGTGGCCAGATGGTGGCACATTTCCCTTCTCTTCCTGGTCAGAGCAGTTAAGAAGATGGCAGAAGCCAGGTTTTGGCAAACTTTTTCTGTAAAGGGCTCGATAGTAAATATTCTAGGCTTTGCACACATGAAGTGTCTGTCACAACTATTGCTGCTGTAGCACTAAACCACTACGGCATGTGAGTGGTTGTGACCGTGTTCCAGTGAAACCGTGGACCCTGAAATATGAATTTCAATACAATTTGCATATGTCACAAAACACGAGTTTAATTTTTCAACCACTTAAAAATGTAAACATTATCGTTGGCTCACGGGCTGTACAAAAACAGACAGTGGCTGCATTTGGCCTGTGAGGGCTCATTTGCCAAACCTTGGCCCGGGACACCTTTCCTCCAGGTTCTCAACACTAACCTCCAACTGTCACACCTGGGATCCTTGCTTTGTCCTTGTGCTGTCAAGAAGAATCCCTTAGCCCTCCTCCCCGCAACCAGATGGCTGTCACTAAACCCTCTTCTTAACAGAAATTCTGGAGTTTGCCTTGGTTTTCACCCATTTCATAAGTTTACATAAGTATCCATCACGTGTCCAGCCCTGTGCTGAGGGCCACAAAAGAACCTCGGGTTTTAACCAACACATATGTAATATTTACTTTTATATATTTACTCATTTGTTCAAACAAACATTGAGCACTTACCATGCCCCAGGCTCTGTAATAAGACAGCCCTGGTCTCTGCCCTCAAGACATACATAACCTGATCAGGAAGATGGACCCAGGGAGTCAGTGCTATGAAGAAGAAGCAGAGAGGGTGTGGACACCCAGAGGAGGCATTAAATTCAAGCAGGAGGTAGAGGTGAGGGAAGGCTTCCTGAGCTGACACCTGAAGAATGAATGGGGGAGGGGAGAATGAGGCAAGGCTTTCCAGGGAAAGGTCCAGAATCTTGAAAGAACTCTTTCGGGAGAATTATAAGCATCAAAGACATAATGAAGATTCAGACGTAGTATCTGCCCACGAGGCCTCCCACCCAGTCTGTTGGGCGAGACAGGCTATCACAAGCTGTTGCAAGGTCGTGGAGAGAGATTTAAAGTTTTCTCACTAGTCTGTAGGATTGGTCATCAGTGAGTCTCAAGAGGGTAAGTTCTGAAGGCTATACATCATCCCCATGGCCAGGCTGCGGAGGGATGGGAGGGGGTGTCTGACTCTACACGGTACTGAAGAGATCTAGCGGGGACAAGAGATGCCAGCCTGCCTTCTCTGCTCCAGAAGCCCCTTAGAGAAGGAGGGGCTCGAACTGAGCTTTGAAGAAAGTGTAGACACAGGCACGAGGGAAGGAAGAAGGGGCATCCTGGGTGACAGAAACTGCATGTGTGAACTCACTGAGGAAACAGTGGATGTGGCCCAGGCGAGGGGCCACCAGGAAGTCCTCCTGAGGGTCCCCTGGGAGGGCAACTGTCCTTCACTGTGTGGATCTCACAACAACGCCACCGGACAGGTGGTATTTTTCTCAGCTCCACCGATTGAAAACCGTGACCTTGGACAGTTACTTAACCTCTCTCTCCCTTAGTTTCCTCATCTGTATCTATCTCATAAGGTTATGACGATTAAATAAGTGAATACATATACAATTCTTAGAACTGTGCCTGGCACTAGGGCCAGCTTCAGGGGCATGCAACCTGCATGGTGCCATGGGACCCTGTTCTCAGAAGGCAAAGGGGCCCACATTCGGTTTAATGCTCTGCTGTTGCTGTCTTGAAATTCTTAAAAATTTTGGAAGAAGGAACCTCATGCTTTCCTTTCACGTGGACACAAATTATGTAGCTGGTTCTGCTTGGCATAGTATGTGTTTCAAAACTTTAGGTTTTATCATTATCTTAGAGTCTAGAATAAAAAAATCTGATTCAATATATTCATTTTAGAAATGAGGAAACTGAAGCTCAGACTGTTTACGTGACCTGAATGAGGTCATCCAGCAAGCAGACTGCAAAGGATGGCTGGAGATAGAGAGATGAAAATATGCAATTTAGAGGTGATGGCAGGATGATGACCCAGCTCCCCATCCTCACCCCCGTGACCCCAGAAGGCAACATAAGAAGAGAAGAATTAACATGCTCCCTTGAAGGAGCTTAGAGAAAGAGGTGGTATTAAAAAGTACATGAACAGTTGTAGAGGTAAGAGGGAAGCTGGCTATTTTGGGAAGCTAAGAGTAGATTCTCAGAGTAAAACGTAGAGGTGAAGCCATGGAAACAGGACTGAGATCTTGGCCAGCACAGGGTCAGAGACGCACTCAAAGAAATGAATTTCAGTAGAGAGTTAGGGCTAGAAGCCAGGTTTAGAGAATGAGGGAGCATCATGGGTCATTATTTAAAAAGCTAAAACAAAAAAGGAAATAGAAGGAAAGGGGGAAGGAAAGAAAGAAGGGATTTATTTAGATGGGAGTGGGAGAGCTAAATCCCAATTAAGAAGTGGAGGAAGGACCATCAAAGGCAGTAATTTAGCCAGGAGGAGGTGCACTCTGGTCATGGAGTCCGTAGGGAAAACAGCATGGGTTGAGCTCAAAGAGGCTACATTCATGGGGAGGCTGCCTGTCTCCCCAGAGGCATTGTGGAGTCTTTAGGACACACATCTCAGAGGGCAACACAGCAGCATGGAGAAGCATTTACTCTGGAGGCTGGCTGCCTGGGTTCAACTGCAAGGTTATTACCTGCAGTGACCTGGGACAAATTAGTCAGCCCTTCAGTGCCGCAGTTTCCCTATTTGGAAAATGGGGATAACCACATTTATCCTGAAGATTAACTGCCAGGATCCACGTAAAGCCCTCAGCACGGCATCTGACACAAAGCAAGTGTTCACGAAAGGGTTGCTATTATTTATAGCCCCCTCTCCTGGTTCTCTCATGAACTCCTGTGGTTCTAGCATTGGCCAGCACACAGGAGGGATCAGCGTTTGCTGCTTCAGGAGGAGCTTTTCAGGAAGTGCGGTCATAAGAAATGAGAGGTGATTTAGAAGTGGCATGGCATCTGTCACAAGGGCTTTGTTGCACAATAAATACTACCAGACATGTAATAAATGCTCACGATCATGTCCTCTGTAATCGGCACCCTCTAGAAAGTTCCCCTCCCCCACTGCTCTTGGCCTTGACTGTGGCCACACCCACTATCCAAGTGAGCAGGATCAGTTGTCAGCTGTCCCTTGTCTTTTGGATTAAGTTCCTTTGCGGGGATCTTCCTATGGTTATAAGTTTGGAGAATTGAAGAATGCTTTACGAGTACTTCTGAATGTCTCATAGCAATGAGAGGTCAGTGCAAAGGGTGGAGGGAGTTCTCCTGTGCCACAGAAATCAGAGCTGGAGCAGCCCCAGCTGGCAATGTCACCTCGAGCTGTGGGTCATTGCAGAATTGTTCACAGAAATTCCTGTTTCACTGGATTTTATCCAGACCAACGCAATGTATTCAGGGATCACAGAACACTCTCTCAAGGGAAAAAAGGAAGGCCTGTTGCTTGGAATGGCTTAGAGTACTTTTGGTAGCCATCCAAGGCAGCTATCAGTCATTAAACCTGCCTTCCCCTCAGCAAAAATCCAGCTTCATAGAATACCACATATAGAGCTCTAAGAATAGTATAGAGCTCAAGAACTTATTGCACTTGGTTTGCATAAAGTTATGTGGGGCTTGATGAGTCTTTTTACTCTCAAAGCTGGGCGGGTTGGAACAAACAAACAAAAAATATTTTCCCCACATAGCATGCAGAGAAGAGACTAGAAAAGGAATATAGGAGAGTACCCTAGTCAGTCTCTGACCCAGACTGACTTTTCTGGGCATGCATTGACTCCACAGCCACCAAATCATGCCAGTAAGCCCTAGAAGAGAAAGCACAGCTGACCACCCTCTTATTCATTGAGAAAGTGAGGACAGGTTCCACCCAAAGCTGCAGTTCTGATCAATGAGAGCTCTCAGAGTGCAGACAAGACCCTAAACCACACCCCACTGTTTGTTGGAAGAAATCCATGTGTGGGTCTATTCATAAAGAGTCTGGGAAGATATTCTCCTTAACCGCAGTTGGCTCTAGTAGTGGGATTGTGGGGAGCTTTAAAACTTTCTGTATTGTCTGGACATCTTTACTCAGTGTTACTTTTTTTTTTTCCCCCGAGTTTTTTAAGAGTTTGAGCAGAAACCGATGACATATGCCAGGGAACGAGAAACAAGATCTCAAATGCTCCCTACTCAATGTTACTTTTATGATCAGGGGAAAACAAACAAACAAACAAACAAAAAACAGCAATCTTATTGGGAAAATTTCCTGTTCTCAAGTGAGCAAACACGATAGGGTTTCCAGCTTCCTGCTTTCTCCTGGGCAGGGAACTACAGCGAGGTGAAGTGGACAGATTGCTGAAGGCCCTCAAAGACAAAGATTATAGGAAGAAACGTTAGCCCTAGATAATCCTATCCTGCTCTCTGGCCCCAGAAGGCAAATGTGACTGGTCACCATATATCATCAGTCTCTTGCCTAGCTAACCACAATTCATCTTTTACTTCTATTTGTAGATGTCACTTCTGGGAAGACATCCCTGTCCCACCAACATTGAGTTCCCGGTCCCTCCCATGTACTTCCAAGCCACCTGCACTGTGACTATCTGTTTACCTGTTGGTCACTCACACTAGACAGAGGTCCCTCAAGACAGAGGTGTTTTATTCATCTGTGTAGCCTTTGTACCTTAGGAAAGTTCTGTCAGTCTCAATAAATATTTCTATGTGTTACATATCTTATGTACCATTGAACTGGCTCTGACTCTTGGCAACTCTGTGAATGACTCGTGTCCATGACGTCCTGTTCGGCTCCTGTAGATTAATGCCTATGGCTTCTTTTATGAAGTCAATCCATTTCATATTTGGTCTTCCTCTTTTCCTGTTGCTCTCTATTTTCCCCAGCATTATTGTCTTATCCAAAGAACCCTGCCTTTTCATGATGTGCCCAAAGTAGAACAGTTTGTCATTTTTGCCTCCAGTGATGTTTCATTTGCTGAATAATTATTTATTTGAGGACTTTTTATAATCAGAGCAATTTAAGCAATACAAAGATGAAAAAGAAACCATTTATTTTCAAGGAAGTTACAATTGAGTTGGGGACAGATGTGTCCTACAATTAACTATAGAACAAACCACTATTTTAAGGGTTAAAATAGAGGTACAACCAACCAACTATGAAGATAAGGAAGGTTTTGGACCCTGATCATTTCTCATTATGTTTTCTGGTTCAGAATCCCACACAGAAATGTTAGTGTTGGGTAGGGCAAGGGTCTCAAGGACAGGCTCTCATGGTCTGGGCAGTTCTTAATAAATGCTGTTCTTGCTAAATGTTAAAATGTAGCACAGAATTTTACAGATGCAGCTATAAACAGGATGAGCTTGACAAGGAACTCAACAAGATAAATGTAGCCAACTGCAAGGAGAAATCAATATGTAACTAACCAAATAGTATATATAAGAAATGGCGAAGCTTCCCTTGAAGGAGATAGAGTTTTGGATGTGAATCCCCATCTCCTTTACTTGTGGCAAGTGAATAAACCTACCTGATGAAGACCATATCTTGTTCTTGAATGGAACACCCCAGGTGGTGAGCCTCTTCAGTCTGGTAACACTAGTATGGGTTATGTGCATGTGGTTATGAGGATTCGGGTTCTTAGGATCTTTATTAGAATTTAAGTCATGATTTTCTACTGTCAGTTGCCCCAGGAATACCTATCACTCAATCTTAATTGATGTTTGTGAAATGCTTTGTCTTCCTCTGCTGAAAGGCTATAAGTATTGAGCATTATTACTGTTACAGTGGTTGTTTTATTATTAAAGCAGTGCCAACAAGGTTACACAGCAGCTTGGATCAGGAAGCGAAACAGGGTGGTGATCCCACTGAAGCTACAGGGGACAGGGATTTGGGATGGTAAAATGTTAATTACACAGGATGGAATGCAGGCTAGAGTCCAGCACTGTGCTCCTAGAGATCATTTCAGTCCCAGAGGCTGGGGCTGGCACTCTGGCAGTGGGTCCTAAGCATCCTGCCTTCCCCTGTCTGGGATGTTAGATTCACTTCACTGAAAGCTGCCACAGAGAAAGACGCAATGGCCATCAGCAGGAGCGCAGGTCTTGCTCGGCATCGAGGGTGGCTTTGGGAGCTTTCCAGGAGCCAAAGGGCTGTTCCCTTTGCATGCAATCAATTATTTATTTCTAAAGTGACTTATTTTTCACCTCTCTTTAGACTCCTTTCTCCTTGTTTCCAGCTCTTGAAGATTGCTGTAGGGGTTGAGGAGGTAGGCTTGACACACAAAGATGGTAGAAATGTCCATTCGTAAAGCTGAAAAAATGAACATACCGATAGGTGGACTTCTGTCAGGAAGCACCAAGATTATTTTAGGGTGGGAAAGATGCAGTGGAGACAATGATAACCTCTCCATAGCTTTAGCCCCAAACAATGTCACCACTTGAAACTGATTGAGAAACTTGAGTTCTGAATGAAATGTTTTTAATATGTTGGATTGGCTAACAGTACGATTCTGGAGAAGGCATTAAAAAAAGGAGAGGCACTCAAAACAGAAAAGACTCTGGAGTCAGATAGACCTAGGACCGAATGCCAGGTCCACTAACTCTGTCTGGGTGACCTTGGGCAAGTTTCCCAACCTCTCTGGTGCCTTAGTTTCCTACCTATAAAATTTAGAGAATGTAAAATTCACAGGTTTAACCAGATAATCCTTGTAAAGAACTCAGCACAGTAGTTGCCACAAAATGGGCACGCAATAAGTGGTTGTCATTATTACCGACAACTACAGGTCAAAAGACCAGCCATCCAAACTCTTTAGCAAACAATTAACTGTAGCACAGCTAATTCAGATTTGACTGATGCGCCTGTTTGTCCAATTAAGTACTAGGAAAGAACTCAGTGGAGTCAAACCAATGGCATTGGGTCTTGTTGTTGGAAGGCATTCTTGCTGTTCCACCAATAGTTTGAACATTTGACTAAGGAGTGACATCCTGACAGTCCAATGACGCACAACCAGCCAACACTCAGCACTTCGGAGGCGATAAATCAAGGAGCCGGCACGTATACATCCCGTTATTAGAATGTACTGGATGGAGAGAGGAGCTTAGGGGATACAACGCGAGGACGAGAAATTAATGAGCTAAAAAAAGAAAATAGACGATGGTTACGCCAGGCGAGCTCGGCCGCCATCATGTTCTAGTTTCCCCTTCGCCTACCTCGGTCCGCGACCGAGGAAGCGGCCTCTGGGATGCTGAGGGGGTGTGTCCCCGAATGATTGGCGCAGGCAGTTCAGCCAATCCTAGCTCGTCAAACGGGAAGCACTTGACCAATGAGGGGCGACACCAGCGGGGAGAAATTGGAGGGGCGGAGCAGCAGCTTGACAAGCACAAAAGCCAGCCAGTGAGAACTGGAGGCACCCTCCCTGCGGCCAATGGAGTGGGGCTGTGGGCGGGCCCACGAGTGTTTGTGTTGTGGTTTTGGGGGAGGGAGGCGGAGGGGAAAGTTTGTTTATTTTGTTTTTAGTTTCTGGGGTCCCCGTGTTCCTAGGAGGTGAAGCGGGAGGGACTGACCCGCGAGCCCTTCAGTTCCCCTACTACGTCGCCTCCGTAGCCTGCGGAGAAGCGGGGACCGCGCGCATCGCAGCGCAGCGCATCGCCTCACAGTGGAACGCCGCGCACTCGGATCCCGCGCGGCTCGGCGGTGAGTGAGGACCGACGGCCACTGCCTCCCTTCCCCTCCCCCGCGCACCGCCAGTCAGAACGGGGCGCCGGGTGGGCGAGGACGCCCGCGGGAGCGCGCGGTACGGGCCGGCCTGTCAAGCTGAGGCGCAGAGTGTGCGTGTCCTCGCGAGTGAGCGCGCGCGGCGGGGAGAGGGCCGGGAGGGGCGTGAGCGCGCGCGGGGCCCGGAGGGGCGGTGGCGTTGAGCGCGTGCTCCGTGGGGGCGGGCGTCTGGTGGGTTTGACCCCGGGCCGGGTAGAGACGCGGGCGACGTCTGGCGCGCGGGGAAGGGGCGCCGGGGATGGCAGGGCCGGGACGGGCGGGCGGGCGCGCGCGGCTCTGGGCGTCACGCGCCTGCAGGTGTGAGCTGGGGGAGGGCTTCCGGGTGGGCTGGCCGAGTCAGGTTCGCTTCTCGTAGCTGGGGGGCCTCGGCAGGGAGGGGTCCCCGTCGCGGCGGAGAGCCGAGGCCCGCGGGGCGCATGGCAGAGGGAGGCGTCAGGCCCCGAAGCCTCCCGGTTTCTGCCTGTGTGCAGGACCTGCGTGACGGAGTGAATGCGTTTCTCTGCTTAACCTGGGCCCACACCCCCTCACCCCTCATCGCAATGCCCTGCGTGTGTGGCGGTCTTCGAGAGGCTGCTCAGACTTTCCACGGGGAAACGAGAGGCAGGGGCAGTAACATTGGACGAAACGGCCCGAGGAGTGTTTTCTGCCTTCGCCTGGTCCGGCGCCCTTTAGTTTCAAACTATCGGGGTTATTAGTGGGCTAAATACAGTGTAGTGACTGTCGACACTTGGTAACGGTAGCCTCTTGTCAGGCGCCTTAAGGAGCAGACCGTGCTCAGGTCTTTGGGCACAGGGTACCAGTCTGGGTTTTTTCAGTCTCCTTGCTTTCTCATGTATCTTTCGGCTTTTAAAATGCTTTTTAGCATTGGTGCTAGAGAATGAGCGAGGGGTAAGGCGAATTTCATGTCGGTCATTTGTAGTACAGTATAAGCAAAATTACACAACAAATTTGGCAGAGGTATTTCTCCATAGTCAGTAAGTAGAACGTCGTTAGTTGCGCTCCCCACCCCACCACCAGTTAAGCATACAGAAATAAGGTGTGCCTCTTAGCATTTTGTGAAAGTTTAGCAATTGAGACTATTTCCTTCATCGTTGTGAGGAATATCAATAGGACGATAGTTTCCTATTGATTTGGAGAAGCATCAGTGATCTTGGCGTTGAAACTATATTATTCTCTGGTAGTGTTATGTAAATGGCTCTAAAAAGCAACTTTTAGCACAGTCTTGCACCTTTGCAGTTTGTAGTATTTCTGTAGGTAGGTCGTGGCGGGGATATGATCAGTAGTAGTAGGTCCCTGTACTAACGGAAGTAGCCGCAACGCAAATTAGACTGGTTTGTCCCACTTGGGACGCACCGATAGTAATAACGATGCCTTTATGTTTTCTTAGTTCTTGACTATTTTTAAGTGTTTGTCTCAAACATCATTATTTGAGCAGAATAGTGTATGGTAGGACTTGCGAAGAACTTCCCAAGCCACTTTTCTAAGGTAGCAGATATATGTCATGCACTTGAAACAAAATAATTTTTCTCATTCAAAAGGAAGCGCTTAAAAATATTTTAAATCAGAACAATAACATTTGATTAAATCGTAGTAACCTATTTATGGCGTGCTTCCCGTATGCCAACCTCTTTATATATTTTTTCTAATCCTTACCTCAAGCTTGTGGGGTAGATATTGTTACTGTTTTATGGATGAGAAAAAGAGCCTCCAAGAACCACACAGCTATGAAGTTCAAGGGCATTGATTTAGTCTCAAGTCTGTCTGGTTTCAAAGCCTGTGCTTGTTCCATTTTGCCTCCAAAATTATCCAGAGGAAGAAATCCAGAAAGGGCACTGAGAGGTAGAGAGGAATAATAAAGGGAAATGCCACTGATGATTAGGTTAACCATACCTAACTTAAGAATTTAATGCTAAACTCATTCTTAGTTTTTAAAAATTTAAGAACTTTTTTTTTTTTTTTTTACCAAAGTACATCTGTACTTTGTTTTCATAAATAAAATGCATTTAATTCAGAGGTCAGGGCTTTCAGAACCCTTTGTGCAGATCTCCGCTTCACTACCCTGCTATTGTGAATAATCATGTGCGCTCTTCCAGGGACCAGGAACTTTTGTATCTAGCACAGTGCTTGGCACATAACAGTAAATATTAGTTGACTAAGGAGTGGAATTAAAATGTAATAACTTCGGGTTCATTTTAGCAGTTTTAGTTTAATGGGACAATAAAAAAGTGAATAATCCATGGGCAAAACCTATATTCTAGAAGAATACTTAAATGGTCTTGGAAGTCTGGCTCTGGCAGTTTGCTAAATCTCCCAGTTCTATTTCTCTGCTTGAGCTGCTGTATCGTTCTGTTCTTCCGTTCACCTCCAGAGTTCTAAAAGAGGAGGCTGTACTGACTGCTTCCCTTTGCTACTCAGTCATCCTTTGAACCTTTGCAGCCGGGCTCCCAACCTCACCTCTCACTGAGGCTTTCCCCAAGGATGCCAATTACCTCATGGTTAAATTTCCCAGAGCACCTTTTTGTCTCCCTTAAGGAGTCAGTCCTTTTGACTACTCCCACCCCCTTCAAACATCCTTTATTTTAAAAATAATATACAGTAACATTGACTTTTAGTGTGTATACAGTTCTGTGAATGTACAGAATGTATCTAACACATGTACAGATTCATGTAGCTACCACCATACTTAGGATTCAGAACAGTTCCATCACTCTCAGGAGACTCCTTCATGCTATATTCCATTTGATACACCTTTCTCCTGACTTCTGTCCCAAAGATGAATGAACACTAAGGATCAGGCTCAAGCTCCTTTTGTCGTCATTGTTTTCATTTTCTCTTTTTCTACTCCTTGAAAATGTTATTTACTTTCGATACTGACAGTTTCTCTCACCTCTCTGCTAACTCGCATGTCCATGCCTCGCCTCTCTTCCATACCCCAGACAACATCCGTACCTGCTGGAATTCTTCACCACTCCTTAATACTCAGTGTGTTCAAAGTTATGCCTAACTTTGCCTCCCAAACTAGCTCTTCCATCGGATTTTTCTGTATTTTTTAGCGGTGCCATCCTTTTCACAAATTTGCAACCCTGGAACACTTATAATAAACTCTTTATTCCCAAATTTGGTATCTTGCTACTCAGCTACAAATACTGGCTCCTGCCCCTTTGCTGCTAAGCCGGCTTCTGGTTCAGTAGGCTAAGCAGAGCACTTAGAACCCCATCAGGATCAGACAGCTTTCCCTGGTCAAAACCCCTCATGGCTTCCTACTGTACTCAAATTGTTGGAAATATTTTTTATCCTATGAGGCTCTGTAAGATCTGGCCTCCACCTGTCTCTCTAACCTTCTCTCATCTCTTTAATGGCCCACCCTCCTTTTTGACCTTCTAACTCTACTTGGTCTTTTAATTCTTTGGACTACCCAAGCCTTTTCCAGCCTCAAGGTTTTTGTACCTATCACTCTCCTGACTTGGGCTGTTCTTCCCCTGCTTCCTCCTTGTCTTCACCCACCTGACTTCAGGGCTTATATTAAATTTTCACTTCCTCAGAGAAACTTTCTTTTATGACCTCGTCTCACTACCGGCATCTACCCTCAGGCTTCTCAGAGCTCTGTTCTTTTTTCATAGCTCTCATCCTGGTTTGTGATTCAGGACCATGTCTGTTTTGTTCCCCATGTCTCCAGAGCCTAGCAGAGCATCAGACATATGGCAAACTCCTGGTAAATATTTGTTGGCTGTGTCGTGAGTCAGGCTTATTTTATTTTATTATTTCTTGCTATTTTGTAGTTTCTGTTAGCTTTGCTGTCTACCTCCTACCTTCTCAGGGGTTTGATCCCACTATTGTAGGTCTTACTACAGAGATTGGAAATTGCCGAAGAGAACACCAATCCTGTCTCCTAAATGGTGCCTCTGCCCGGGAGCCCTTACCACTGACTCAGGCAAGATCTAACCTAACCGGTGGCCGAGCTTGCCAAGTCCGCTGAGCGGTGCACCTTGGCTATCCAGGTCGGGGTCAGCGGATGCAGCTGTTATTCTTCCCTCACCTCACCCTCCTCTTGATTTCTTCCTCCTCTCTCCACCCAGTGTGGGGCTTCTGAAGACCTTGTATACTTTTCCTGCTGAGCCTGCTTACCCTTTGACATTTACCAGCCTTTTGACACTGACAACTGCCTCTAGAGTCTTGACTCTACAGATTGCCCCCACACTAATCTTCCTGAAACAGTGCTTTGTTTATGTTTCCTGCTCCCTCTCCTAATCTCCCCTAGGCACTTAAGTTTGAAAGCCTTCAATGGTGTTTCATTGCCTAAAGGGTTTAAACTCTTTAGCTTGTTATTTAAAGCTCTTTGGAGTAGAACTGTCCAGTAGAAATAGAATGCAGGCCACAAATATGAGCCACATATGTAATTTTAACTTTTCTAGTAGCCACATTAGAAAAACAAAGAAAGGGTGATAATGATTTTCATAACATTTTATTTACTTCGCTATATCCAAAATAATATTATATAAACACGTAATCAGTAAAAAAAAATTGAGATGCTTTACATTCTTTTTTCATGTTAAGTCTTTGAAATCTGGAGTGTATTTTTTCACTTAATACATCTCAATTCAGACTAACCACATGTCAAGTGCCCATTAGCCACATGTGGCTGATGGCTGCCATGTTGGACAGCACAGCTCTAAACCACATCCTCAACATAGTTGAAGGGCTATCCGTGGGTGATTCCAGTCACTGGCCTTTTGATAACTCTATTCCTCTAACCTAGAACCAGCTCCTTTTCCAAATATGCTAACCTTCCTTGCTGAGAAACCCAGGGGATCCCAAGACTATCCCTAAACTTCAGTTTCCAACATCTCTGAACCCTTTTAACATTAATTTTTGGTGTCATTGTTTTTTCATGTAGCAATTACTTATAATATTTAACAGTTTGTTTTATATAAATCGGGTAATGTTAAAATATTTAACAACCAATAAGACATGATGGCTGACCAATGGAAAGAGATGCCTGACAAAATAGAACTGATGGCATCTGTACTCGGTCTCTGTGTTCCCCTCTGTGTGCACCTGCTGAATTATAGCTCTCATTGTCTTGGGTGTGTATTATTGGCTTCCCACATAAGATTATGAGTTCTTTAAAGGCAAGTTTTTGTATTACTCATCTTTGCATCCCTAAGACAGCTCCCAACCTGGTCCGTAGTAGGCAGACTATAAATATTTTAAATAAATGAACAAACGCTATCTTGCATATATGACATTTTTCTGGATTGTCTTCATAGGAACATTTCCTATGAATAGAGATTTGCTTTTAAAAAAATAACTATGTTGAGATATTATTATGGATTTTCAGGCTAGGTCAAAAATGAGGTTTGGCTTTAATTTAATGAGACTTATTTTCTTTTGTGGTTTGTAAACTGTCTCTGAAAGCAGCTTCAGAGGAAGAGCTCCTTGGAATGACTGTACTCTTCAGCAGATTACTGAAAGGCACTGAACTAGGAGTTAAAAGCCCTGGGTTGGTTTTTATTACAGACATTTGCTTGAGTACCTACTGTGTTCCAAACACAGGAATGATTGAGTATTCAAGTACTATAATGGTATGAAAAAAATGCCCCTTTAACAGAGATAAAATGATTAATTATTCCTAAGGAGTTAATGCCTTTCTGCCTCCTCATACTTTACTCATTTCTAGTATGGACTACACTTTATTGTGTTTCTAGATCTGTCTCTCTTACTAGATTGTGAGTTTCTTAAGAGCAAGACTGTGTTGCATTCATCTCTGCATCCCCTGCCATATTGTAGGCACTCAAATGTTTGAATAAATAACCTCAAATAAATCCTTAGCTTTGCAGAATCTCTTTTCTTTTGTAAGTAGGGAATTCTCTGCCTGAGAATTGTTGAAACTGCAGCAAGAATAATCCTCTAAAAGATATTTGTTCCATAAACAAGAATAAATCTGATCATATTTCTTCCCTACTTTAAACTTTTAACGAGTCCCAGAACCCTGCCATCCCACCTCTGGAATATAAGCTTCATGAGAATAAGTACCTGGTCTGTCTTGTTCACTGAGT
>NW_024342469.1:6821355-6821821 GCF_902729225.1 Pteropus medius | reverse complement strand
AGCCCCCCCACCCCCATTAGTTGATGCCTCTCCAGTCCTCAGAGCTCAGTTTTATGTCACTTCTTTAGTGACTTCCTAATCGCCCCTAACCCAGATTAGGAGCTGTGTTCCTTTTAAACACTTGGAGCACTTAATACAATTGTAATTAAATAATTATTTAATTTGTATATTGTTTCCATGCTAGAACATAGCTATATGAATATAACCACCTTGTCTGTTTTGTTCACATTTATATCACCAGTATTTTGCACTGTAAGTTGCATGTAGTAGGTCCTCAATAAGTATTTTTTCAACGAAGTTAGGAAAGAGAACTAAAAAATAGAATTTAAAAAACGTTAGTAATTTCAATGGTTTAGATAAATTAAATACTTAGCGGCGGGAATGGGCTTTCCTTTAAAAATCGTCTCCAGGTTATACTTTTCCTTAGTTTCTACTTGTAATAGGTAAGCATTTTTTTTTTTTTTTT